>NC_086226.1:23765092-24065092 GCF_035770615.1 Melospiza melodia melodia
GGTTGAGAGAGATTGAGAGTTGATTAGTGCTATGCTTGCCATAGCACTAATGGGGAGTGGGATGTAAATTCAAAACACAGGAGAACTTTTTCATATGATAACTCAATATTTTTCCAAATTGGATTCAAAGAAACTTCAAGCAGCAACTTTGCTTTTTATTAGAAGTATTAATTTTTCAGGACAAACCTTTTTTTCTTCTGGCATGTTTCTGTCATGTCTCTCATGAGCATTGCATGAAGGAAATTCTGTTCTCTCAAGGTTTCAAAATGTTAGAAGAAAATTACGGAAATTACTGTTTGGTTTGGGGTTTTTTTCTGAGCTGCAAATTTTGTTCAGTATTTGCAGTATGCTGCTCTCACATATAGTGTTCCTGTGAGTTTATGCACCTGTTTTTCTTTCTATTGCTGTGCAAGTGATGACTTTCTGGACTAGTCCAGGGCATTGCCTTTGTGCTCCATTTTCAGCCCATTTTTTACAGAAGTTATGTTTTTCCCCTCTTTTCAGCAGTGTTTGCTTGTCCCCTTCACTGGCTGTTTGCTGGCCTGTCCACAGCAGGCATATAAGGTCTTCAGGGTCCTCATGTACTGCCCCAACCATCACCATATTGCCACTTACTCAAAACACTTTCTTCACTATGCTGGAATTTCCTTTCCTGCTGAAAAGACAAAAGTTTTGTTTTTTTTTTTTTATCTGATAAGAAATGAAATTTTTGATAAGTGTGTACAGGAACAAACATAACAGATCAGCTTCTTTCCTTCTGTTATGGAGATTGCTGAGTTCCTTCCCAGTGTTATTGCACAAAGTTTTTGATGACGGGTCCTTGTGAATTCCAACATAGATTATTCATAATCTAAGAAAAAACATCTCAAATAATGAACTCACTTCTTTACTCTGATTGTTCCCACTATTTTTTGCCTTTTCTACAGTCAGTGGCATTGCTTTAATTGTTTTACTTGTTTCTGGAGTGCAGTGGTGATGAGTCTGTCCATGATAAGGATTTTCAAAGTAGTTAACATTTTCTTATTCAAATACAAGGAACAGGGAAGAAGTGAACTCAGCACATGGAAAGCTTAATCTATCTGATGTCTGCATTTAAATTGAAAAGTCATATATGTTATTTCAAATAATCCTAATGTGTTCTTTTTAATCTAAACGGCATTCCAAGTTTTTAACATTATCTTCTTTAAATTATGGTGCTTTGTAAGTAATGAAATGTAATGAAGTTATAAAACCAAAAGCTCCACTTTAAAGTTTCACAAGGAAATACATCAACCTCTCCAAAATGGAAAACACTTTGTTTAGAAATGTTCAAATTATATAGCTCAGTGTTTGACATGGTTTGCTTACATTTTGCACAAATTATTTGCAAATTTTTAACTCCCTCAGAAAAATCTTTTTTTTTTTAGAAAATTCACTATGTACTGAATTTTCTGCAGATCTACTGGTGAATGCTACAGAAAAATAGCAATGGCCATTATCTGTCACAAAACAATGTGCTGTTCAAAAAACAAATTGCTTATTATAGACCTAGAAATAGGGTTTATTTATATATGTCAGGTATATCAACAATCTAAAATGCAACAGAGGTTTAGAGGATTTGGTTACATAAATGTCCTATACAAAATTATGCTGGTCCTCCATTTTTAATATGTACATTTTATTTCTGTGGCTGCTCTCTGGACCTGAAGGTAGAATTTCTTGGGAATTTTTATATTTCAAAAATATATTTTGTAATGGGATTTGGGTTGGGTGTGGATTTTGCTTTTTTGTTTGTCCATTTTTTGGTTTTGGACTTTTTTTGGATGGAGGTAGGAGGAATAAAGCCAAATCAAAACAAAATAAAATTCTCTGTCATGTCCCATTGATATTTTCAACTTTCATTCATCTTTCTTACACAGAAAAAGCTGTGACAGTGCATGACACTTCTTTAACTTGAACAGGAGAGAAAAGATTTTTCCATCTTCATCAACTGGCTGCTCTTTTCAGGTGTTAATTACATCAGGAAGGTCAAAAAATCAAGCCCCCACATTTTTCTCAGACTGCTTCTGGAATTTATGTACATATGAAATCAACCTTTATTTTCTAAAAGCTTTTTATTTTAATGGAATATTTTTGTCAGAAATATTCTTGAATGTTTTAACATGGTTAAAATACCATATTTAACATGGGATCAATTTTGTGTATTAGGAGATGTCAGCTACATATATTTGTACATACTTGTAACAGGCAAATATCCACAAGTCAAAACTGCATTGACGTAGCAAAGAAAATATGGGAACGATTTTATCATGAGTCAATGAATTAATTGACTTTTATTTAAAAATAATCAAACTTTGAATAGCTCCCTCTACATTTTATGTAAAAAGGGGATGTTTTAACCTCCATTTTCCCATGACCAATTCCTCATCATTGTTTTAGAAATATTTTTAAGAAGTTCAAAATTAAATATAAGCACTAAGATATAATCTTAAAGATTAAGTCTTAAGAAATGTAAATGTTACTTCCATGTTAGCTCACCAGTCCATTTTACAGAGCCTTATCTCCATATCTTGAAGTGTTTTTGAGGTTCTGCTTCTATGCCAGCCTTTTGTATTGACTACACTAGGCTGGCATAGAACAATGCCAATAGAACAGTTTGCCTTTCGTCCTTGAAATGTCTAGATATAGAGTCAGAAGTAAACTTCTCTTTTTCCAACCATTGTACCGCACTGGAGCTGCAGGTGTGATAATCACTGAAGGCAGGGTTATTAATAATTACATATTCATTTACTGGTTCTGTGACGGTGGGGGGAGATTTGCTTTTTTTTGTTTGTTTGGGGGGTTTGGGGGTTTGGGTTTGTTTGATTGTTCATTTCTTTGCATTTGGTGGTTTTGTTTGTTATTTTGTTTGTTTGAGGTTTTGTTTGTTTGGGTTTTTGGTGGAGTTTCTTTGGTTTTGTTTTTGTTTTGGTAGATTTTGTTGTTTTTCTTTAATAAACTTAAAACTGCCTATGAAACCCATGAAACCTGAGCTAGGAAGGAATGACCAGAGGGAAAAAAACCATGCTACTGTATGTCTGAGGTCTCTTTCTATGACCAGGATTCTGAAAGTGGACATGCATATAGCGGACATAATATGTAATGATAGCATAATTGATATATCTTATAATATATAAATATATAAAAATATTTATGTCTAAATATTTATATATATTTAGATATATATAAATATTTTATATAAATACATCTCTTTTCAGTTTAAATATTTATATATGTATATTTGTATATACATATATAATTATGTATACTGAAAATTACTGTCTTATTGCAGGATTTGATTGTCTGCTTCCACCAAATGTTACCAAATTCTGGTTAAAGATGAAAGACAGTATGAAAGCTTTATCAATTTTATATATCCATATATTATGGGAATATTAAATAAAAAAGGGCATTCCACCCTGCAATTTTTTGTGTAGAATTGTTGGTCTGGGAACTTAATTGCCAGTCTTACGCACTTCAAAAAGGAAAAAGAGAACTTTATCCCTGCAAGGTACTACAGGAAGATCAACAAAGCTCTGTAGTCAACAGAATAAAATACTGTTGTCAAAGCTGATAAAATCAGTGTGATTTCTTTACTCATGTCCACAGCCAGATAGGGATATAAATGTAATGTTATTTTCTTGAGCTAAGCTCCATCCTCAAAATGAATCAAGGCATAAACAGACTTGACTTTGTCCAACATGGCCTGGTGGTGGCTAAAGTATTCTAAAACAGCTGATAGTGATAGAGCTACAATTACAGGCACAATTTTGTTGTGCAACACGTGGGTCTATATTCCCAGTTTGAGGAAGACAGCTCTGTCATTTTGTTGTGTGTCATCTGTTTCCATATATTCATGCGATACATCCTAATTTATCTAATAAAAATCCAGTATGTCAGAAGCAGAATATAAAACCCACAGGTATTGTGAAATAATTCCAGCTGTAGACAACTAGTTTGATTAACTTGCAAAACTAAGAGGCGTTCAGTATCCACTCCTTCCAAAAAAAAACCCTGCATCTTCAGAAGTAATATGAAAGTAAAAGAAAAGGAAATTCCCAGAAATTCATAATGCTATGGAGCTGGCAAAATTCTGCAGAAAGAAAATTTGGTTTCCCTAAAGATACCATGATCAGATAATTAGAATAAAACTTGCTTTCTCCATTCCCATTCAAGTAGAATGGTTTTTTGTCATAGTTTAAGTGGAAAAAAATACCTGCAAAGAGAACAATCCAGTTAAAATACTTTTTTTGTGGAGCAAGGTTTTCCACTCTGCTTACTTTAATAGAGCAGTGATTTTTTTTTTGTGCTTGTTCAGTGAATTCCCACTTCTTAAATTTCCATACCCTTTATGTATTTAATACATAAGAGTCAGGAAAAGTCACCGGCAAGCCCAAAGCCAAATTCACTTTTTTCTAGAAAGACTGTTCAACTTTGACTTAATGTCTACTATGTGCTCTGTATGATTTGTGTTTTACAATTCCAAGTTGACTTACTGCATTTGCTTTAATCAGCTTTGTTTTCACAAGGCCAGAGGTGCTCTTTTTTAATTAACATAATGAAAAAACAGGAGTTATCTCGTATCTTATTTTGTCTCTGTAGAAGGGTTCATTAAAATGATGGGATTTATCTTGTTGAACAGAAATATTCGTTCTGTGCTAACACTTCCTCTGCTACATACAAGATAGAGGTACAGATAAAACAATTTAACTTTTTAAATTTATTTAATTTCTGTCCCCCAGTATACTTGAGGAGTTTTTTTAAATTTCTGTCTCCCAGCATGGTGAGAGCAGGACTTCACTCTGGGAAGTGTGGGCTGTTGTCCCTGCTTTCCAGGATAACCACCTTGACTGGTCCTACAGATTTCCTGCACCTGGTGGTATCTGTTGCAAGATATTTTCTCAGCATGAGGAAGCACCAACTTTCCAAGACATTGTTAAGGGGAGCCAGGAAGCAGGTCCCACTGTTTGAACATAGCTTTAATGAACCAATCGAGCAAAAATAGCAACCCAGCTTTCACCTTATGCTATTTGAACTTTCAGATACATTAATGGGTATCGAAACACTGAGATAATAATGAACTTGCAAAAGTAAATTTAGGTTTTTATAGGACTTAAGTTTGATAGGACTTCAATAAAATGTATGCAGAGGAATCTTGTAACTCCTGAAAAGACCAACTGTTTCTTTCAGCCTATTGTTTTAAGCAAAGCAAACCTAAGCAAAACAAACAGTTCACTCTAAGTTTTTTTCACAGCTTTGATATCATTTTACATCTGTGTTTTTAGCTCATGCAGCTATGTATATCATTGCTGTATATCACTGCCAAGATCTGCGAAGCATTTCCTAAAAATGCATGTTCCGCTTCAAAATGCCTCATAGTAATTGCAGGTTTATGTACTTTTCACCTGAAATCCACAAATGAACCAAAGACCAAGAAGCAAGTGCAATCCTTAGTAAGACTGGATTCTGCCTCGTCTAGACATCAAAGTAAGCCTGATAAACCACAGGATGCGATCAGGACTTCACTCTGGGGAGTGTGGGCTGTTGTCCCTGCTGGTAGAGTGCGGTAGTAGCCTGTACCCTGCAGGTAGAAAAAACCTGTCCTGCAGCAATTGAACTGCCTGTTCAAGGGTCTCAGTCTCAAGGCAGCAATGAGACACTGCAAAATAGGGGGAGGATTTGTGGGGTTGTTCCTTGTCCCACAAGCACTACCAAACTCCTTATCACTGCTAATACCTTGATGTCCTGTTGGCACAAAGACTAGCAATGTCCACTTTTGTGCTACTGTTGAAATGGATTGTATCGATACAGTCCTCTGTGTTTTCTTACTACATCTCTTCAAGTTGCCTTTAATTGCTCTGAGGCATTTAGAGTAACTTTTCAGTTTAAGATTTTCTGAAGTCAACTGGTGAGTGTTTTTCTTCTCAGAATGTGCCAAAGGTGCCCAATGTACAATATTCATACTATAAAATTGATTTTTGCAACTATAGTCACCAGATCCTTTCAGGGTGAAGAGGGGTTTCTCTTGATATACTCCCATGCAATGCCAGTGATCTTTAGGATCAATAGTGTTTGGAAAGTTTCCTATGGTGAGTAGGCTTAAGGTTTTAATAACTTCCTAACTCCCACAGAAAAGGTTTTCATCCCACCCTAATGAATTTATGAGAGAGCTTCCTCATACGGAAGCATGAAGTCTGATGGCTTGTTATTTTTGGCATCATGTTTGTATCAATTAAAGTGGCATGAAATTAATTAATTCTATGGCAAACATGTTATTATTCTGCTTTGGAAACATTTAATAACTCTGTTGGATTTACCTTATAAATGGTAGATGATTTTACAAAGTATAATAGGATGGAAATTCAAGGTTTTTTTTTCAGGGAGAGTGGAAGCTTCAGACAAAGTTTATTAAAAAGCCCTGGCACCAAGTCTGAGAGAGAGAAAGAACTCCTCTGTGCATTTAAACTCCTGCTCAGAAAGGGATATAAAAGGAGGTAAAACCTCGCTTAGCCTCAGATTTTGGAAACAGTTTAAATTTAAGGAAGTTATAGAGATGTATTTAAATCACTTTCTCTTGCAAGTTCTAGTGATGGCAAATCAGATTTATAGGAATAATTCATTTATTAAATAGAGAGAAGATAGCAGATACAAGATCCTAATCAGAACTACTTACTACATAAAACTATGTAGTATAAAATTAAAAAGAACTACTATTAGATTACAGAATAACATAAAACACTTTATGACATCAAGGTACCTATATTAAAGCTAGCAAAAGGAATAGGATTGATTAGGAGTCAAATGTAACTTACCGCAGAAACAATGATAGTGGACAGAGATTCCTTCAGTGAAACCCTGCAAGTAACTGTGATGCAGGTGACCCTACTCATGGGAGGAGCTCCACACATTTCCAGGAGAATGTATAGAAGATTTCTACTCTGTGAAAGATTGCTGTGGTTTTTATCATTGTAAAGTAAATGGCTGTCACTCAAAAATCCAGCTTATCTTGCCAAATCTCATTTCTAAAGTAGGATGGTTTTGGCAGCTTGGAGATGCCAGAGAACTACTAGCCCACGGCACCAGAATAACCCACTATGAGATGGCTTGTCACATTTGAGTTATCTTGCAGGCCAACAATTTTTATCTGGGACAAAATGTAACTTGCAAGTTAGTCATATATTTTGTGATCACTGCTGCAGCTCTTACCTTTTCAAAGTAGCTTCCATGTTATTCAGAGAGTCATGACATATTTATAATCATGACATCTGTTATAAATAAAAAGTATCAAATTCTATTTTCCCTCTGGGACAAAACACAGACACAAAACAGACTATCAGATTTCTCCACAAACATGCATAAAAACCTGAAATTTTGTGGAGAATAATAAAAAACCCCTTAGGCATATTGGAAATATGGTATTATTG
Organism: Melospiza melodia melodia; assembly: GCF_035770615.1. Classification (NCBI taxonomy): domain Eukaryota; kingdom Metazoa; phylum Chordata; class Aves; order Passeriformes; family Passerellidae; genus Melospiza; species Melospiza melodia. The sequence continues at coordinate 23,772,535 of NC_086226.1, forward strand.
TCAGGAAAACTAGAATGCCATAATCAAATTTCAATATACAATGAAATCTACTGCAAAACAAAAGCTTTTACTAGATTGTGAACTAGGGATCTGCATCGTTTACTGCTAAATAATTTCATTTCAACATTTTTAAGGTGTATTTACAATACAGTCTAGTTAACTTATGGGCATAAAGATACTGTACCCTACTCTGCATTCAGCTATGAGGAATAATCTCATTAATATATTTGAGAGTGCCTAGAACCAGAGATTCATGGGAGAAATTAATTTGTGATTATATCAGGAAGGGAAATTTTAGTATTACGTTTCATTGGAAATACAACATTTTTCTATTTTTTTAATGCAATCTGAGGAGATGAACTGACTCTTCTTCAGCCAAACAGGAGATGGAAAGAACGCCAGGTGTGTTTTAGTCAACAAATATAAAGATCAAACACTTCTCTGCATGCCATCTGCAAACCAATATGTAAGAATGAGGATTTTTAAAAATTACTTTAAATATTGAGCACATTAAGGGAAATCATGAAGGTCACATAGCCCTTCCCCTTATTCAGTAGTAGCACCAAGTTGTCTGGAATTTATCCGGTCATATTTTCTTAGAGAGGTTTTCCATTGGTATGAGAATCTGGGAATCCATAAAATCAGAAAGTTTTGGGAAAGCTGCAAAAGGCAGGCCTCAGAGACAGCAGAACTGTGATTAGGGCTAAGCAGTAACCATGAGATTGGTCAGCAGAAAAATTATGCAAACAGTAGAAAAGTAAGGACAAATAGAACAATGGTCTGGGTATTAATGCTTGTCTAGAATAACTCCCTAAGCTACAGAAAAGTTTATCTAGCAAGATATTAGGAAGTTCTAAGCTTAATAATGGAGCTCTGTGCATTGTGTCTTAAAGCTTACAAGTAGGTATTGTATTGAAAATAAGCAAGCATTGTTTTAACCAAAGGTACGTGTGCTTATAGTGGTTGGATAGAACTACTGTCAATGTGCTTTTGCTTTGTGTGATGGGTCAAAAAACTTATAAAGTAAGTTGTAACATTAAGTTCTTGGTCTGCTGCCTAGGATGTGAGTTGATGGCATCTTCTCATTGTCATAAACATGTAATGAGACTGATGCTGGAAAATAAAACAGCTCAAGACATGTTCCTCAGCAGTCCCGTCCCATTTGTGATTTGTACATAGCCCCCAGCCGGTGATATAAGAAATTGTGTTTTATGTTGTACATATTAAACATGTTGTCAATATCTTCATTATGAGAGCCAAAAAAAAGGCTAAGGCAGCAGAAATTACACTGTCTGTGGAGCATGTAAATGCAGAACTGTGATTCACCAAGCAGAGTTTTGAGACACCAAACTTTTGTGCTGGGTGAACTCATTTGTTTCTTACTGACATTCACTGAGAAATATTCATCTGGAACACCTGAGAAGCTTAGCCTTTGGTGTTTCCTGTACTCACATAGATATTGTTTTCCACTGTACTTTGAGTTATTATAACAGTTTAGTTATAACATATTTTCATAATAAAATTCATAAACAAGTCCCAATTTTAGGCCTGTTTTGTGCTGCTTGTTCGGCCCATTAGACCACTGAATCAGACTTCGCTTGCTAGCTGGATAAATAAACCAAGCTCAGAATATGTGGCAATTTCTTTTTGGAGATTTAATTTACAATCTATTTTTGACAGAAAATGTAATGCTAATTCACAGATGGGTACGACCATGCACTAGAAAGGATTTAAGACACTCTTCTATCCTCAGCATTACCTCTTGAGTTTGCTGTAGCTAACTTTAACCTGAACAAGTTAGTTACTGGTAACTTTTCTCTTAGTTAATTGTTTCTTTCTGGCTAGGTAGTTGTCCTAGATGCACAGCCTATACAGCTTGCACAGGGTTTAAGATTGCAGCCTGAGCTCTCAGAGTGTAACTACTAGAAACTGTGACATAAAGGGTTGCAGAGTCTAGGTATTTTGCCTTACTTGAAAATTGCCCAGTTGGCTCAATATTCTCATTATTAGAAAAAAAATCTCCTTTACAGGTAAGAAATAGGTTCAGGATGTACAATATTCTCATTACAGCAGCATCCCTGGTAAATTAATATCTCTATCACTTTTTACTTGAAAAGCCCAGTATGGAATACTGGTCATGAAGAAACAGTGTCAACAGAGTCAGGAACAAGATAGCTTGTGTGTATGCATAGTGTAAGATCTTTATAATTAGAAAGATTTGTCCATTACAGTGAATTTGTTTCTTTACAAATTTCTTTAATTTGTTTGATTACAAAATATATCATCCATTCCTTGTGATAGTATTCACCGAAGGACTATATTGGAGTTCACTACCATAATTAATATCCAGTAACTAGAGATGTTCTAATGTGTGTGGGACTCTTTCTAAAGTGTTCCCCACAAAACAATCTCAACTCTTTTAGAAAGTAAGGCTCACATTGGTACATGATCATGCTGACTTCACCAGTACCATGCCTAGAATAAAACAGTGGAAGAACAGATACAAATTTGTCTTAACCCCTTACCAGAAGAGCAGTATCATCTTTTTAACTACCTTTTTAGGACTATTATTATGACTTTAGAGAAGAGCAGAGTATTGATTAACTTCCATAACCAACATGGAAACAAATCAGAGGAATATTAATTGCTGCAAACCTTCATAAATTGAAGTGGAATTGCGCAGCCTGCAAAGAAGATTAAGGGCTGCTTTTCTCTCTCTTTTTCTACTTCTGAAATGTTATTAGTATGGTGGGGAAAGTGATAGCTTCTGGTATCCACAGAGAATACTTTCATTTTTTTCAATCATGTAAATTTCATTTGTTCAGACATCTATAACGAGACAGAGGTAGCTTACAATAATTTACATTTCAATCTCCCAAATGCACATGAAGTGGAAAGCAGTTCTGTGACAATAAAATTTTATTAGCTGAGCTAAGTCTAATTTACAGTTAATATATGAAAAACTTCTCAGTTCACTTCGTTCTGTCTGATAACACAGAAAGAGCAATATATTAACATAATGGATCTGTGAAGTGGTTAACACTGTTTACTCAACATGTCTATTACACGTGGAATTTTAATTTGAGGCTTTTTCAAGGAAATTGACATCAAAAATTGACAGTTATTGATTTGGCAGCAAGGTGATTTAACTGTTTTTACGTAAATAAAAATAAAAATCCAATTAAACTTGACTTGCTAGCTGAACCATTTATCATTGACAGAATGGTGGGGGATGACTTCTGCCACATAATAATTTAGGAACTGGAGAAACCCTTACTTTACAGGTTATCTGCAGATACAGCAGACCAACAGGCATCTAGGCTTCCATCTTCTTAGTCAATGTATTATCTGTATGTCCACATCCCCAGGAGTACTTTACAGATAATATTTTAGAATAACCAATTAGGCATTATAATCTAGTAAGCTGCCAGATGCACACATAATGCACCTCTAAGTCTGGTCACAGCTGAGATCCCAGAAGCACAAATAACATGGACTACACCGCAAGTCTGAGCATACTCAATAAGATTCCACATTCACAAAAAGTGTGATTGATTGATCATTGCATCAGGATCAGGTTCAAAAATTGCAGTTGATAAGTGCATATTTATGGTATTAGAAAGCATTTTCAGTAGTATTACATTGGTATGAATCTTTGTCAATAGGTGTCCCTGTGTATGCAGTATTGACCATCAATATGCCAGGATAGAAGAGGTAGTCTTATCTGATCTCTTTCTCCAAAGTTACTCTTCTTTGAGGGAGGGGAATTGACACAGTTTCAACTGATTTAATTTCATTATTGTGTGGAATTTGGAGTGAATTTAGTTTTAAATGCAAAGAATGTACAGGTTTACAAGTTTCACCAGCATATGCAAAGCTATAAAAATTTTTGTGTATTTTCAAATCAATAAAAAAAGTTCAGCTTTTGGTCACTGGCTTGGCCATTCCTTTGACTCTCTTTCTATTTAGCTGTATTATCTAAACAAAGCCTAAGTACAAGAACTCTGTGCCTTTACTTTTTTAATATGGGCAATATACCAAGCTTCCTCAGTGCACCTGCTCCGAAGGTTTGCAGTTTTTTTCTGGTTGCCAACTTGTACTCTCCTTCCTGGTGAGATTTGTTTTCCAGTGTTTTCCACAACTCTTAATAGGTCTTTAGGCCATACTTTAGTATGACAAAATCAGATTGCTTAGATATGATACATTCTAAAGATATTATCTTTTATTTTTTCTATATTGTTTGCAGACAGTAGTTAATAGGTAGTAGGTATCCATCCTGAACAAAAGTAGCTAACAGTTAACAACATGGCTGAAATCCTAAATTTTCTAAGGAAAATGAAGGTGAAAAAACAAAAGCTCATATTCAGCTTTTCAAAAGTAGTGGTTCCCACAAAAAACATTAAAAATAAATTTAATAACAAAGTTTGCTTCTAAGTTTAATAGTAAATTTAGGCTACTAAATTACAAGTCTTCTACAAAACCAGTATTACGTATGCCATGAATATAATCCTTGAAAATTGTGCTTTCTGAGCCAGTGCGCAACTTAACTCCCTGTATATTCAGACACACGATATTTAGCACACCAGTGTTCTGGTGGGGCACAGTTAGTGGAGAAAGTTACAAAAGTAAATGCAGAAACAGCCCCACTCATTGCAAGAGTAAGACATCCATATATATTTAAAAGGTTACATACAGCATGGGTTTCAACTACCTATATAGTTCAAAATAACATAAAGGATACAGTGTTGAGAGCTCAGTAATAAAATCATATCTAGCCCTCTTCCTAAATTAAATGGTAAATTTCATTAAACAGTGAATTTCATTGTTGGTAACTTCAGCATGAAATATTACTTAGAACTAATCCTCTTAGTTACTGCTCACTATTATTACTTAGTTACAACATATTTTGTTGATTAGGATAATGTTACTCTTAAATTATGAAAATGGATAAATACTTCCAATATTTTAGAGCAATTTGATAATGATAGTTGTTTCTCATGCCTTTCTATCATCACAGGAGCTTGCATGACAGGTTCTTTGTGCAGTCTGTAAGTATGATTTGTGGGAACTTTATCCTCCTAACTCATATCTCAACTTTATTCTCCTAACTCATATGTAGTCAACACAAACTGCAGACTTGCCAGTGGTCTTCAAGCACCACATTTCTTACAAACATATTTGCATTTATTTCCCAGACTGCTGATTTATAAAACAAAAATGAATGATTTAAGGTGAAAGAAATATATGCCAAAAGTTATTGCAAGTAATACAGACCCATTTCATATATAGTAAGAATGCAGTAGATCATGGAAGCTATAATAAAATAATAAATATTCTTATAATCCCACTTTTTTTGTTTGGATTTGTCTTCCAAATATTTTTTTTTCTTTCTTTCCCACTTGAAAGGGTATAGTATTTACCCCTTTAACGTCCATAAGGATACAGGCTTTCTACAATGGAATATTTCTTTTTGGAATATGTCTTCTAGGACAAGGAGTTGCACTTAGTAATGTCTCCAGTTTGGAAATTCATGTCTCCAGTGAAGCGTACGTATATGGACAACGGACGATCCTGTAGCAGCAAACCAGACTGGAATTTTTCAGCAGCCACTGGCCATAAATTTATTTTCCTTTCCCCTGAATGGTGAGCTCATTTGCTGCCTGTTGGCAACAGTCTTTGGTATGGGGTTGTGGAAGTGGAGGGCAGCAGAGGAGACCCTCCTCTCTTGGATGGCTCCAGCACTGTCGTGGTTGAGGAGAGCACAGCGCGGCTCTGTAAAGCTGCAGAACACTCCTGTTTCCTCTCATTTGTCCTTCTTCTCATTAGGGCCTCCAGGGTGACTGGCCTTTTGTACTGCCCATGCTAAAACTGCTCTGAAGTGATACAGCCAACTCCAAACCCCCCAAAAATGCTCATTACATTTTTAATTCACATGGCAAATGTAAATAGCTGGTATGTCACTAGAGAGACTAATGTATGAGAACAAATTATACTTGATAAACCATTGCTGGCCCAAGTCAGACCCTTCACCTTACATCAAGAAAATAATGCCTCAGGAAATGTATGAGAACATTTGGCAAGTCAAAGGGGTTTTGTTAACATTTCACCAGTTTTATTTTGGGGCTTCTTTCCCCTAAAAAGGTATGCCACTAGTGACAAGCTATGTGTTCCAGAAACTATATGTATGTTATTGGTTTAAAAACATCAGATCTCATGCACGTATGAGACCTTCTACACTAAAACTCAGGCAAAAGAAATTGTTCTGATTTGTGGATAAAGCCTGAAAAGCCTACTGATGACTCATCTTGAAGGAGCCAATGAAAAAATTACATAACCAAGGCAGGAACACTGGTATTCTCAAGACATTTTTATTATATTATTAGCACAGATTAGCAATGAGGAAGGACTAAGGATTTTATTCATGCCTTAAAACATTACGTTTGCAGAATGCTTCACCAGACATAAGAGATGGTCTGTTTTGACTATTCTTGTGTCTATTCCTAGAAGATATGTATATATTTATTTTCAGACTGATCCATCAGTCTGAAATGATTCATCAGTTGCAATGTTCTTTTCTTTCAGAGCTCCATCTTCACTATGCACTTAAAGCAGGATTTATTAAATATTTTTACAAAAAACTGAAGAAATAAGAAGAGAAGAATAATAAGACAACTCACAAATAAACCAAATTATGTTTTGCTGTTGGGCAACTACTCTCAAAGATTCAGAAGAGAAATATTTTATTTGATCCCACCTTAGGTTTAATTTGACACTTTTCTTCTGCAGCTTCCATTCCACTGGAAATAGAAAGAGAATTTTTCAGGTCTAGAGGAAAATTGCTGCATGAATGTACTTATCTCTTGATTTTTTTATAGAGTTTATACCATGAGCTTGGTTATAAATTCATGGTACTGTCATTATTGAAAGAATGCACTACAGCTTACGTACACCAAAGATTAGAGTAATTCACTCCTACTACATATCTTATTGTACTCCTACATAATTCTCTTGCAGTAGACTTTGTCATTAAAACAGCAAAGCAACATTTTTTTATCAGCAACAGTGCACTGAAGATATAATACCCGCCCTAAAATTTTAGTCTCTGAGGTTTCTGTAAATATAAAAAATCCTTTTATTTTTTCTCAAAAACAGCTATAGGCTTCTTATGTACTGAAGTATCCATGGCTTATGCTTGCTTGCTTTCTGAAACAGGATCTATTACTTCCTGTTTTATAGAACTATGGCTATCAGCCATTACAGCACAGCATGTTAAATAAAAGTTTCTATATTCAGCTCCACAAACAATTTTTCACCTTCTGAGCATTGCTAAGGTGCAGCATTGACATAAAGGCTTGCATTGTTTTAATATTTTTTTCAAATTTTAATTCCAAAGCTGAAAGTTTAGGAGGTGGAAGATATAAAGGTATTGTGAACGTCAATAGTAATTTGTTTCTACTCTGCACTATTAAATACTTCTGATAGCAAAACTATAACTATGCAGTACTTTAGCTCTGAAAGAGATTTCTCAGAAAGAGGTAGGTATACGTTGTGATGTTGTGTAGTCTTGCTGGTTTAGAGAAAAAACCTGCTACTTAGTCATTTTTGTAAAGAGAAACAATTTCAGATTCAAGATAAATAACAGACTTTTAACACCAGCTTCTTTGCATTTCAATGTAGCTAATACGATCTGCCAAATAAAGTCTGTTACGTATAAGATTTATATACGTTATATGAAGACGCTGAAAAATCATATTGTAGGAATTAACACAGGAGTATTACTATTAACTAATAATTTCTAAGATCGCTTGGAACCATGTTTTGTAGAATTGTAAAGTGTAAAGGAACGTGTCTAAAGAAACTTGTCACAGCTCCTTTTTATAGAAATCCAACACTCAATGTGCAACAAGCTAAAGAGGTGATCATGACAGTATTGCTGAAGAATGCAAAGAAATGTTTGCAAGGCTGTTAGGCTAGTAAAACTTGTGAGAGTCTGTCTGACAAAATGTTTCAAGAACAGAAGGCTCAAGAAACCGCACACAAAGCAAGAAGTTGACGAAAGAATTTTGCTGACAGGAGTGAGGAACACATGTGAAAATGCATGAAGAGAGAGTGGCAATAAACTGGAAAAAGATTGGTGCCAAACTTCAGTATGGCAAAGAATAAGGAACTACCAGGTAAAGGGCTTCTGAAAGTGTGGCTCTTGCAGACCCTTGAAATGGAGATAACATCTCAGCAGGCAACACTGGGGCTAAGGGAAAGCCATGTAGAAGTGAGAGTATAGAGATGTCTGAGCTTGCAATTATGATGGTTTTTTTCCTTTTCATTCATAAAATTCTAGCAGTAAATGCTATAAAATGTCCTGAATCATGTGGTGTTGGTTTTTTTAAACACAGCAAACTTCAGATTTTTTTAGAGTAATGCTATTATATTAGAATGATTGAAAAACAATGACAATTTCATCCTGTATTCTCATATTTTGCAATATTATTAGTCTAACTGGAAACTCATTTCTGACAGCCCAGGAGGTATTCTTTCCTCACACTTCCAAGCTGGTTTGAGTGCATATGAGCAGGAATTTGGAACTTTCTGAACAACAGAAGGCTTCCAGCTGGTAGTTGATAGAAATATATCCTCAGCCAAAACAGGAAGAATAGAGGCAGGCCAAAGTTTGCGGGACTATATATTAGTACAGCATGCATTACCCATATGTTTGCATACACAAAGATACTTCTGCATAGAGGCATTCTGTCAATATTAACATAATCTACGTAAATGAAAAAAAGAAGCTTCTGTAATAAAAATAGAATGTTATGTGTTACAACAAGCGTCACCAAACATATCCACCTCCTGAGATACTCTCCATTTCAAAATGAAATTCAGGATACAGAGGATGAGAATAAATGGGTAGATTGGAACTTTACAGCACACTGTGATGATGTCCTGACACAAGAAAAGTCTTGAGTAAAACTTTCTTCTGTTGGACATCTGCATTTTTTGGATTATGTGATCTTATATAACTGGGAATACTACACATCAGATTATAGATGACTAGATATTAATTAATTATGTTACAAAAACCCATGACATTTTAAGCTTTGTATATTTCCTCCAGTATTCATTACACTTTGTTACAGAGTGAATATCCCCAGTATTTCTCACATAGATAACCAATGTGCTGTGTACAATGTAAACAAAACCCCATATCAAGCACTTGTGTGTGCCACAAACAAGGACTTTCTACAGACCTGAACCAAATGCTTATAAAAAGAGCTGATGACATTTTACAACCAACTCATTCTCAAAATTCTTTTTTTTTTTTTGGAGTATTTTTTCACCTGGAAGTGACTTCTTTATTAACATACCAGCCAGTGATTAGTACACCCTAAAGATATAAATTTTATTGAATGAAAAAAATCCCATGTTCAGGTATCATTCCAGAAGGTACTGACTACTGCAACACAAGGTAAAAATGAGTACTTCAAAAAAAAAAAAAAAAAAAATTAAAAAAAAAAAAAAAAACCAAAAAAAAACAAAAAAAAAAAACAAAAACAAAAACCAAAAAAAAAAAAAAACCAAAAAAAAAAAACCAAAAAAAAAAAAAAACAAAACAAAACAAAACAAAAAAAAAAAAAAACAAAAAAAAAAAACAAAAAAAAAAAAACAAAAAAACCCCCATTAACCAGCAACAACAATTAGAGGCACAGAAAGTGAAGTCATACTCTAGTCTCTATACATATAGGGTTCTTGATTTTTATGAGAGCTTTCTTGGTCTTTTTTGCTATTTTCTAGGGCAATTGGAATTCTGGTTTTTTTAATACAATAAAAATTCACTTCACCAACATGATAGAAAGCCACTAATACTATATGACTTTTATCACATTACCACCTTTTTCATGGCATTAGAAACTCAGTAGAGGACAGGAAAGTCACTGATCCTACAGTAAAGTCCTTAAAAGAAAATAACTGTTACTAGTGTGATATGAAATATGTATTATTTCACAAGACTTATGCTTTATTTGTTATATTACCTATTTCTGGTACAACCATAAATAGCTGATTATTGGTTTACTTGGGTTTTTTGGGGGAGAAATTAGGTCTAAAGACTTATCTAACCACTGCTTAGACAACTAAAATATTTTCGTTTTGTGGATTTAATCCTTTCATAAACACATGGCATAGCCAAATGCTTAATAAAGTCCACTGTGACGGAGCAAAAAAAGAGGTGCTTATGCAACTTTAATTTCCATATTCACATTTATTTCAAAATAACCTTCAAAAGTTATCTAATTTGACATCAGTCATAAAGTGTTTTCAAGTAATTTTCCTATTACCCTGATTGAGCCTTTAAGGAAGGACTTGGGGGAAGAAAACAAAATTGCATTTAAAAAAATTGCCTATCCTAATGCAAATTTATTACTATCTAAATTAATTTCATTAAAATTAGGACACAATTTTCTTTTTGGTTAAATCTGGGTAAATTTTCATCATTCAAAACAAGCTGTTACAAAAAAAATCTAGAGAACTCATTGACATTTTCCAGCTTACAACTTTTTAAAAGATAGCAAGTCCATCTGTTGCAAAATACCTACTTATTGAGGAGTAAGTTACATGTACAAGTGAAACTAAGGAACTGAGATTATTAGCCTAGAAACAGAACTACAGCACCAATATCCTGAATAATAACACTCAAAATTGAAAATAAACTGCAATTAACAGACAAAATATTTACAAACACAAATATAAATCTCTACGCATAAGTTGTTCTGTAACAAGTGGATACACTTTCCTCTGCTGTCAAGACACTGACACATAAGATTTTTTTCTTGCAGAGTGGATACTCAGTCTCTTGCAGAATTATTTAGCCATTACAATGATTACAGACTTTGACAGGACACGAATCTGATCCAGAATGAAAATTCCCCTGCCATTTTCAGGAGAAATGCTGTTTCTGGAACAATACTCTCAGACCTTAATGATTTGTTGACAGTATGCTCTCTATCCCAGGGCACTGTCAATATACAACTTATTAACTCTCAAAGGAGAAGACAGTTTGAAGTGTCATAAGTCTCAAGCTTTGCATTGTGTGCTAATTAGTTCATATTTATGCAGTTGTATGAATCAAGCTGGCTTCTGGTCACAATTACCAGTTTTTTTATCTTGAAGTCATGGGTATGAATCATACTGGAACGCTGCCTGCAAAGTTCTGCAGAGGGAAAAAAATGTTGTCTACCCATTTGTCACCACCAATCCCTTAGAAAGACATTCTTCATTAGCATTCCAGATGTAGACTAGCTTCACATTGGTAATTATTTGATATTTTGGTATTAATTTTTAAACTGAAATTTCAATACCACAATTTGTTTGGCCATTGATATCATCCTATCACCTTTCAAAGGAAATGAACATTTCCTTTAAAAACATTAGCTGCCTAAGCTTGTAAGGAATGGTTTGTACATTTCAGTCAAGTCAGTGATTAATTACTTGCTATTAATAGAAATCTTGATTTGAATTTCATATTTTGCTTATTTAGTTTTGCCAGAACATTGCACAAAAATGGAAACACGTGGTTCCCTGACAGTGGTGTTGTAATCCCAGGAGTCCCAAAGCGCATTGTGAAATGCAGTCAGTCATGTGGTGGTCAAAATCTACTTAGAGATGGTCTTTGGCCTTCCCATTGTAATAGTCCTTCTGTTGGGGGTGAAAGGTTCAGAAAGGCTCAGACTTGTGTTGACGATCGCAATTCCAATAATGGAACGCTTTTTTACCCAGAACGTATGAGTAAAGAATACTATCTAGACAAAATGACCAGTGCCCAACACCAGATTTATATTCTTTCTACAATCTACAGTATTTTGATCAAAAACTTGTTTGGAAGTTTTTGAAGGAAGGAAGGAAGTAGCACACTGCTGTGCAAACAGAAACAAACAAACCGACAAGACCACCCAACCCCCAACCCTGCAAGTCTGCAGAGCATCTTTGAAGCTCATTTTTCAAAACTGACTACTTGTTGACATGTATCTAAATGTGACCTGTTTCATTAAGCTAAGCAAGCATGAGAACAGCACAGAGTGAAAAATACCAATACTTTCCAATATAATTACATACAGATGTATGCGAGTATATGCATCAGATAAAAATCTACCAAAATAGTAGTAAATATGCAGTTAAATACAGACTCTACCACTCAAAACCATGCAACTACACATGCATATCAAAAAAAAAAAAAAAAAAAAAAAAAAAAAAGGAAGAAATAGAAGCCAATTATGTAGGCTGAATGGAACTAATTGTAAGTTATTACTCTGTACTGCATATTTGAAAAATATCAGTGTCTAAATTCTCTAATTAACTTTCTGATATACAAAAACCCCACACTGTTTTTGTATGTGTTTTCTCCCTTTCTCTCTTCCAGACATCAGGGTTTTCCTTCTATTTTCATTTCACCCAAAGATTTGCCAACAAACATTAGCCATTAGTAGGCAACAGCATTATCTCTCCCCCAGTTTGTAAATCCACAGGTAGAAAAGGATTTTTAGACTCAAAATATCTGATATAAAAATATCAGATCCTTTTTGTAATATTATTTATGGTGTAAGAAAAATGTCTCTTGCTGTGGCCAGATCCCTGGTCTAAACCTGAAAAAAACCCCATTTTTCTCTCAGAAAATCAGCAGTACTCTGTATCAATGGGTGGTCTCTTCCCGGTAGGTACTTCTTGAGACCTTTGTGTTGTCTGGAACCAACACAGATAAAAATGATGCCCTGCTGCAGCAATAATCAGGCAAATATCACCTTCAGAAACAGTCAGGGATAGTCTTCAAAAAACCAAGTCAGTTAGGTACAAATTACCAGATTTTTTTGTGGTGTAAATAAAGGCACAAGTTAATTCTTAAGCTTAGCATATCCCAAAGATTTGTGATCCTAATGCACTTCGTTCTGCTGCTACAGACACTTGAGCTATCTCCAGCCAACCCCGCTGATTTTAAAATATATTTGAAAATATGGCTGTATGATCGAAGAGAGATATCTGTGGCTTAGCTATCATACTGTGGAGGAAGAAAATATCTCTCTGAGCAGGAAAATTTCTCTGTGAATTTATCCAATAGGTGATACCATTAATTCTAACAGAAATGTTTGCTGAAGCATTTTTTGCTTGTCCACCACCAGGAGAGAATGAAAAATAAACTGCCAAGTAGAAATTACTGGGTAGTAGAAAGTTCTGCTAGAAGCAGTCCTGACCACATCAATAAAAGATTGCATCAAAATGACAAAAAGAAAAAAAAACAAAACAAAACAAAGAAGTATGCAAATATTTCTCATTTTCATGCTCATAGAATCAGAGAATCATACAAACTCCTGAGTTGGAGGGACCCATCAGGATCACCAAGTCTGACCCCTGGCCCCTGCACAGCACTGTCCCCAAGAGTTCCACCATGTGACTGAAAGAACTGTTCAAATGCACCCTGAACTCTGTCAGGCTGGTGCTGTGATCACTCCTCTGGGGAGGCTGTTCAGTGCCCAGCTCACATGTGATGAGGTCTCTCTGTAGGGCCTCTCTTAGCCTAGGGGAGTTTACAGCTCCTCACAATTTTCTGTCATCTTTGATCTTATTTAGTGCTCAATTGAGTCATGCATCCAAGTAATTTATGAAGATACTGAAGATAGTTGAGCTGAGGACGGAGCCCTGTGTAACCCAAAAACTGACAGGCCACCAGTCAGATTCACTACAAGTTTGTGCCCAACCCATGAGCTCACCCAGTTGCTCACCCATTGCATTACACGTTTACCCATATGTGAGATGGACATTTTTTCCAGGAGGATACTGGGAGAAATAGTGTCAAAAGCTTTGCTGAAGTCCAAAAATCTTACATTTACTGGCTTTCCTAGATCAACTACCTAAACTAAAATGATGCGAGAGTGAGGTACAAATAGAAAGAAGCTCTGGTGAAAGTTTAGTGAAGTCAAGCTACAGTGATAGAATACACATAGAAAACCAAGTCAGTCAGACAGAGTGTAAAAATTATCAGTCATACTCAATTCCCAGATAAATTGTTTGTACAACAAAATAATCAAAATTACTCAATAACATATTGCAAAGGAGTTGTGCATTTCAAATTTTGTTTCAATATCTAAAAGGTCTCTCCTCAAGGGACTCTAAGTCCTTCAGCCTGACCAAAAAAAAAAAAAAAAAAAGGAAAAGTGACTTCATGACTAAAAAATTAATAAAACTCTAAAAGGTAAAATAACAATATCATGGTTTCCAGGAACAAAGGTCTTGTCAAACAGGTTGTCTGTCTTTGCCTTGACTAGGTTATAAAGGATGCAAATATAAGTAATTCTGTTATTATTGTGTATCTGAACCTCTTTGTTGCATTTGGCATGAGATTATGATTTTAAAAGCTTCCCTTATATGAAATTAGCAGAAAACCCAGACAGTTAATTTGGAGATATTCAGAAATTTGCCAACACTGTAATAAATTCCTAGCAGTAGAGAATTTATTTTTGTAAATCAGTTAAGTTATATGTTAGGGATTCTGAAGAATGAAAGTAGCTTGTGCAACAGCTTCATTTCTTTAACCTGAAGATATTGATGGACTACTAAATGTTGTTTAATGTTTTCAATTATTATCTGATGATAATGAGCAACACAGTTTTGGTTACATATGAACAATTATTTGATTGAAGAGACATTGTCTGGCCTGTTAAAATGGTGGGATATTACTTATCCAGAGTTCTATCCTCAGGTTTATGGTAATCACTGGAAGTATAATTGAAAGATAATGGAACCGACCACTATATTAGGAAAATAATGCATTTTTAACACTCTGACCTATGTGAGCTAATAAAGGGAAGACTCATCAATATTCCCCTTTTATGACCTACACATGCAAAACAAATTAGAACTTTTGTTCTTTTCAAGACCTTGTTATTAAAACCACAAAATAACATTATTATATTGCTGGAAGAGAAACTAGAGAAATTTTCTCTGGAGAAGTTTCAAAATAAAATGGAGTGTCTTACTATTAAGGTCAATTACACACTGAAAAAAACTTTCCAAAATATGTGATGAATTCATTCTACTTAACAATTCCAAAATGAGATTTGGTATATCTCTTAGAGCTAATTTGAAGGAGCTTCAGAGGAAAATAAAATGTTGGTTATATGTGACAGCAGAGATAGGTAGCAAAATCGAACAGAAGTTTCTAGTAATGGATTTCCACATTTTATCTCTTTCCTCTAAAGTGGCCTGATTGGACCAGCTACACTGTTATATATGGATTCAAAATTTTTATTTTCAGCTGGACAACAGTGGATTTAAAGAAAGAAAACCCTGTAAAGAAGATACTGGTTATATTGATGTCCCTGTTTCTGAAGACTGTGGTACATAGTCGTCGAGATGAAATGAGACGGAATCTCTCTTCTAAATCATGTTTTCAAATTTTACTTGGAGGACCACTTAGATCTGGAAGAGGTTAGTACAATCAGTCTTGGACAGCTGCTATGACCACGTCTATACATAACATAATCTTTGCCTTTTCTTTGTTAGCCTCTTAAAGTGCTTTGCCACTTAATTTGTACGTAAATGTGTATTCAATTAACATTTTTAAGATGTGGTTATTCACGGCTCTAAATTTAATATGAGCAGTAAGCAGTAGTTCCAACAACAAAAGGTACAGCAGAGAGGTTTAGCATCTGGAAAGGAGTTCAGCAGGGCTGTGATATGCCACTGCATCTGTTCAGGCTTTATACTGAAATGGTAAGGCACACTTATCCTGAGGGTTACAACAGAGGAATTCAAATTAAAGGAAGCAAATTCTGTAATATCAGGTATGCTGCTGATGTTGTCCTTATTACCGAGTCTGAAGAATCACTTTGCAAGCCAGTAATGAGAGTGGCTGCGACTGGTTCAGACTGAGACTGTCTAGGAATGTAAAAAAGACTGGGGAGTGACATAGAGGACTGGAAAGCAAAATACTACAAAAATAACACAAAAATAAGATCAGGAAGTCAGACAAATAAAGAGTCTTCGCAAGGTTTTCCTTGTAGAAATATGAAATTGAACTATACCCAGAAGATTTTAGATGAGCTGTAGAATAAATAAACAAAATAAGGCTGGGAAGAAAATTGAACCATTTTTTATTTCTGATGATGTGTCTAATCTGACAGCAAGCAGTAAGTCATGGTTATAACTTTCATTTTCACTTTTATTTTACTCTCCTGATTTATATTGTTAAAAAATATGAGCAATCTTCTATTCTTTAAGCATTTTCTGTTTGTTTGTTTATCTGCTTGAATGTATTTATGATGAAAGTATATGTGTGGAAGGATGGTATTTTCCCAAAATTTTGATGAAAACTCAACTAATAGACACCAAGCATAGCAAGCATATTTGTATGTTTTACAAACCCTAATTTCATCTTTATAGTAAAAAAAAAAGATACTATGTTAGCTGACAACTACTATTAAGTAATTGACACAGCTGGAGAATTTACATTCATTCAAACTCCACGTATGGAATACAGAACTTCCAAGACTATGGATCTACTTTGTCTCTTCTATCTATTTTTAAGAAAAAATATACCATAGTTTCGTATTCTGACTATTTTGAATAAATTGAAAAGATAAGGGTAACAAAAATATTCTGCATGAAAAGAATGAAACAAGAAAAAGTAGCAGTCATAAGACAGAAGTGCAGGCTATACCAAAGTAAATTAGGTAAGCATTTGTTACTGACAAGTAAAGTAGAGACAGTAATCCACAACTGATACAAATCTATGAAATTCTGACTTCTGGAGAATCACATAATCTTACCGTGCCTGCAAACCTTTTGGGCTGTGTTACCTGAAGGTAAACAAGAGGAATTTTGCTTATTTTTTCAGACTAATAGAGTTTTATAACTAAATAAATACTGTAAATAATTATTTCAGAAAACTACTTGCATGTTTCTACAGCAGAGTCTTTTCTGAAGATATGGTGCTTAGAATATAAGCCTAATGAGAAATAATCAAAATTAGAACTATAGTTTCTCTTGCCCACATTTTCCCCATTTCTGCCTCAAGGGGATGCCTGTATGTGGTGGCTGTATACACCGTGACACTCTCATGAGAATCAGGTACTTAGAACTGACAGCTGTAATTTCCTGCCTGAAAAACTTGAATTACTAGACCTGAGCTTTTAAAAAATTTTTCTTCCTGTGAGTCAAAAATATTTCATTTTTAGATATAGGTTGTCTGTGCCTTCTGGATTATAGCCTGTGCTAATTATATCTCCAAACTGAAAAAAAAGAAAAAAAACCAAAAAAAACCAAACAAAAACCCAACCAAAACCAAACGAACAAACAAAAACAAAAAAAAACCCTAAACAAAACAAAAAAAAGCCCAACTCTAGAGCAGGACATACAGGAAATTAAATTCTAAAGGTAATTTTCTACAAATATTCAATATAGTACTCATTCAACATCATTTTGTTTGACACAATGGCAATTAAATACATCATGCAGTGTACTAAGTGCCACTAATAATATTTGATTGTAATTTAAGGGTAATTTGAACAAATAGCATAACAACATGATGCAACATAATTACAAAATAATAGAATGGGATGATGTAAAATAAGAATTGACAGGGAATTTCACCTTCCTACAAATTAGCTCTTTTCTGAGTTCAGTTTTAAATTGCTTTATGTTTAAATCCTTATTTGCACACCTGCTTCAGGGCCTGGAGGCTGCAGTGAGAACAATCAAATCAATTTTCTCTCCAGCCCCACTTTGGGTGACATACTAATATTCTCTTAAAAATGTGCCATGTATTTTGAACATGTGTATGTACACAATCATGTATTGCCATGTAAAACTGAAGAAATACATACTATAGTTCTGTATAAAATTTTAGAAGTTCACTGGAGCCTTTGGTCTGACAAAAACTGCTACTGCTATTTAAATATTCATGCCAATTTCTTAACAGGAGAATGTATTTAATTCATGTACATAGAGGATAATTGGGTAGCTGCATTAGTAAGTTTTCATCTTTCTCCCTGTATTTGCAAGTATGTATATGCACACATATGCTTTGTGCATGTATGTTTAATAAATTTTGAGCAGGGATGTGTGTAAAGATATGCATCTATACATATTTATGTTCTTAGGTGGGTAGAATATAATAAAAAAAAACATTTGGCCATGAAAGCAATGGTGTTAAAACAATTTTATAAGGGGTTGTTTCAAAGACAGCCCAAGTGAGAAAGTGCACTAATAGGACAAGAATCATCCATGTTTCTGATCAGGTTGTATTTTAGGCTTTTCTTTAATGCAGAGTTATGTGAGATAGAATAAGTTGATCTAGAACAGCCGCCATCACTGTGAACAGGTATTCTGTCTCATGTTAATGGCAGGTCACTGTTATCAGTAGGACAAAGGCTGAAGTTATCACAGTACATCTGAAATATTCTTTTCACTGTGATGAGACGACTCGTTCGAGATTTTTGATCATTTTTATTATGTTTATTATCTCATGTTCTTTGGTATTAAATATATATGATTTATAATATATTTGTGTTGCTGAGAAGGAACTGTGGATGCTGAATTTAACTGGTTCCACGAAGAATTTGAAATGAATGAACAGACTGCATTTCTATGGAGTCTGTATATGTATATCTCAAATATATATATGGCATATATAAATACTCAATGTGTCATTTTACAAGAGTGGGTAAACTGAGTCAAGAAACATTTGTGAAGAGATGGAAATACTGAGGTGCACATCACCCTTTCCTCAATATTGATTTTTGCCGTTTTCCTCCTTTAGCTGAATTTGAAAGACTTTTTGTTGAAAATGCCTCCAAAGAAACCAAGAGGATTTAATTGAAAATATCCTCCTCAAGGAATAGATTCTATTTTTTCCATTTTTTCTGAGGATAAATATATTGTTACTTTAACATGAAAGATGTTAAGAAAAGTGTTTTTTCCCTCAACATTCTCTGTTGAGGGAAAAAAAGAATTTATTGTAGCCCAATTCATCAGGCTGATTTTTTCCAGTTCTTGTTTTTTTCTTGCTATTGTCTTTGGTTGTTGAGTTTTAAAGCAGTGTTTCTTACATCCACGTGGCACAAATTATTTTGCTATTACCTTAGATTTGTATTCATTGCATGTTTGTGTGACTTTATTGTTGCTCAGCATTATTGCACCCCTAAGAATGTCTTGTATTGTATTGTATTAGCTGCAAAGGTAGAAATACTTCATTTTGAAATTTGTATTTTTTCTGCACACACTCTGGTGGAGAACCAAAAAGTCAGTTTTAATAAGTTGTTCTTGCTTTTCTAGGCATCTTTTCTCTAGAACACTCTTATTCCATTAGTTTTGTCCTTTTTTTAACCAACACAACTACTTTTCAATCTTTCTTAAAGGCATTTAATACTAATGCTAGAAGAAGGAAGATTGTAAGCTGTATGTAAACAAACACAGGAGATTTACATCTTGATTAATCTACAGCAGACTCCAAACTACAAACACTAATAAACAGTTTTCTTTCCACCTGCATCTTCCTCGTCTTTCTTATAGCTTGGAAGTCAAGGTAAAGCTTCTTTTCAGCTCACTCTATAGAAATAGAGGGAGGCCTCCCTTAGAAAGACAGTGTTAGGCCTCTCTCTCTATAGAAAGACAGTATAGGCCTTTCTTATAACCTTTATACTAAGTACTAGACCCTTAAGAACTTCACATTCTAAAAATCAATGTGTGTCAAAGTTCTGCATGTATAAAATCCACATTTTCTCATACAAAATCTAGGTGGTAGTAGTGCCTTGCAAAAGCTTGTGTTAGTTTGAGCATGTGTTTTGTTATGCATATCCCCCGAACTCTTAAGAAGAGTCTGAGGATCTCCCTCAGTGAGTACTTAAGGTAGGGAATATTTGTATCTTATTGAGTAGCTGTAGTGTGCGTGACTTGAAGTTCACTGAAACTAAGAATAATCCTTACTCTTTCTGTCGCACAGAAAATTTCATTTTCCAGGCCAAGACACACCTCTTCAGTTCAACTAGTGTTTAGAAACTGTACATAAAATACTTTGGACACAATGACAGACCCATGTTCGTAACGGAGTTTTACACTATTATTATGTGACTCATTACTTTGTTGCTGAGAGATTTTAAACATGAAATATTGTTTAAAATCAGTAATCTATTCTTTATATACACTATATTTTTAATATAGTAGAAACAGACAACTTTTCCATGTATGAAAACAGGTGTTCAAAGTAGCTTATTACACAAAGAGATACAAAACACTTGCATTGTCTCTTAAATCCATTATCTTTTAGAGGAGTAATAAAAATGGAGCATGGAAAATCAAATTCTATCCAGTAATGCATAACTTTTTTCCAAGCCGTCTCTATATTAAGCTAACAAAACAGTAGTAAAAAGTTGGAAACAAGGTAAGCAAAAAGATGAAAAAGCATTGATCCTCTTCAGTGTATTCTTTGGAATTTCAGCGTAACACTAAATTTTGAATCTTTAAATAAGACCAAAATTACTTTACTTTTGTCTCATTATCTACTTTTCATTGAAAAATAGATTTTCTTTGCCTAAGTAAAGGGTTAGAAAAATGTGAATTTGGTTTGCTGCTTTGTTCTTTTTCCCCTTTCTGAATTATTCATATGTTGAGAAAAATAATGGTTACAGAGAAAAAAATCCCAGTAATATTTTTAAAAATGCATCATCATTACAAAAAAATGTTAATCCATTGCATAATGCAAATTGTGAGACTCTGTACACCTAATGAGAAATTTGCGCAATATACACAATATTTAATGAGAAAATTCTTCCCTCAAAAAAAAAAAAAAAAAAAAAACCAAAAAAAAAAACCAAAATGAGGAAATAACAAAAAGCAAGATCTCCAACATTAATGTAGCACATATTCTGATACTTATCCCTGCTACATATACTTCTAAAAAATCCCAGATCTGGTGAAGAGTCAGATAGCTCTTGTGACTGCTCCAACACTAGTGATGGTTGAGAGTGATGTTTTCAGTCACACCAGGTCAGGTCTACATTGACACCTTTTCAATCCAGCACCAGTCGAAGCTGGTTCTGAATTAACATTTAAAACTCTGTTATCAAACTGTTATACTTACTCCTCCATCTCCAAGATACACATTATTCCACTCTTAATGAAGTTGAGGTATTCCTAAGGTTTCCTTTCACTTTCCAAGACACTCTTTATCTTTTGCATACAATGACAACTTCTCCCCTCAAAAAAGTGTTTTGGATTAGTCATTGAATCACTTGGCAGATCCTTTTCCTGGTGCTTCAACACTTTCAAGATACAGTACTAAGGAAAGCCTACAGTAAGAAACGGCTGTTAGCTGTTTGACCTCTCCACCAAGTAAAAGGGAGCCTTCAAAAATGGGTTCCTGTTTGTCTTGTAGATGTTTCACAACAGATCATCACTCTTTTAGAATCTGTGAACAGTAGGACTGGTATGTGAGGACAATAGGGACATGTTTCTTACATCTGGTAAGAGAGCTGTAAGTGGCACAAAGACCATGTTTAATGCCTGTTGGAGATATATTTCTGAGGGGGAAAAATGGAGTAACTAATAGGATATCTTTAAGGCATGTATTTGTACAAAAGGCATCCCATTAGAGAAAAGGCATGCCTCATGGAGAGAAAAGTTCCTTTGATGGTCAAAACAGTTCTCTGCAACAGTCATAAATCATTCATGGTATTGTTAGGCATTTCTCATTGTTAGTCTTAATATTTTCTGCCTATATTGATTAACTTGTTTTCTTTTAGGGTTCCTTCCTTTATTTCATTTCTTTTAGCTTGTCTTTATCTCTAAGTATACTTCTGATTCTTGAGTCTAGTAACAACAAAAAAAAAATAGTTTCTGTTTGATTGCTTTGTTTTGTTACTCCCTCCAACTTTGAAAATGGCATTAGTCCTTTTGGATTAATGGTTATTTTTCCATGTAGCCTCAAACTAAAACAAATAAAAAAAGTTGTAGGTTTTAGTTTTCAATCACTTACAGAGTTATCTAAATTATGACACAAACTTATTGCTTGAAGTGTTAAAGCTTTTCCCCAATTGTACCTTTCTTTTTTCCTAGGATGTTGAGTCAGGCTTTTTTTTAACTGAGAAAAATACATAAAAAAATCACTAGTGCAGCCTTTCTCCAATTCCTCATTTCCATTTTTCTATTGTTAATTATTAATTGGTTCTTGAAATGGTAATTTTAAAATGTTGATTTATAGTGACTCTTTTTTTTAACAAAATAAACATTTGAATATCTATGTAGGATTATTTTTTTTAAGCTTTCTCCTTTAATTTTGATGGAAAGCTGTTACTGCATTTTAAATTTCAGACATATGCTAAACATAATTCTAAAGGAAAAAGTCAATTTTAAAGTATTCAATTTTTTCAAATACCTATCATTTTTTATCAATTTATTCTGTGGCAGCATCCAAGTGGCTTCTGTGTAGTAGATGCTGGAGAAACAAAATTGTGTTCCTCTCTAAAGATACATCTAGTCTTTCACTGGCAAATCAAGCCCAGTTAAATCACATGTTTACAAGATTACTGTTGTCATGCTCAGGAACTAATGTGATGCAAGAGAACAAAAAGTACAGTCCTATTATCAAAGACTATGAAGTAAAGAAAAAGGATAACAGGATCACACAGTTAAATTCAAAGTTTCACAGTAAGGCCACAAAAGAATGCTGCACTGCATTTGATTAATCTGAATTTCACTGTACATCAAACTATAAGGCTCTCCATGAAATATTTTGGTTTGAAATAGTGTTTATACTCTAAATCACAGGGCTTCTTTCCCAGGATAAAAAATCCATTATTTTGTTCTGACACATAGCCAAATCCATTATTGTCTCATTCCACCTTATTTTTCATTATTATATCCTTTCACCTTTTTTTGAGTTTGTTTACTGTAGAATTGAAGCCATTTAGCTATCTTTCCTGAGTTCTTTCTACTAAAGTGCATCAAAGCAAAACCTGTTTCATAAGTAGTTTCAATGTGTTGGCCTCCATTCACTGATTTTTGCTGGTTGCTAAACAGAAGCATCCATTTCAAAAAGTAGTTCTCATAATATCTTCTCAGAGACTGTCATCGAGTTACCCTTTGATGTCCTCTTTGATAAAATAAGTAAATAGACCTTCTGGACTCTTTCATTGCAAGATATGCTTTCCAATCCTTTAATCATGCACACAGCTCTTCTCTGAACTTCCTCAAATATATTAGTATTCTTCCTGATAGCTGACCTTAAAAGGTTTTGGAGCTATCATCATCACTTAGGCATCAGTGTTTCATTACAGGAATTTTATATATATTGGCTACTGAAAAAACACCCCACAATTCACTTTTGAAGTATGGAATCTCACTGTTCTTTCTAACTAGTAGGAAGAATTAAGAGGAAAAAAAAAAAAAGGAAGAAAGAAGAAAAGAATTCTTCATGCCTTGTAAGGGGCATTTTCTTCTTTTAGCATTCAGGTTGCAAGTCAGTGCTACTGCCGTAGGAGAGTAGCCCAGAATTGTATTACCTGAAAGGCAGTTGCCTTGAAATTGTAATGCAGAATTAGAAAACATGTTGTTGCTTGAAGCGCATTAGTGTTGATTTACTACCCAAAAAATACAAAAAGTTTCCACTGAAGCTTACAGGCCAATGGAGAGAAACAGCACAAAGATACTTAGTTGTTTGCCTAATTACAAACAGTGGCTGATTAGAGATGTTTAGTGTGACTTTCATGTGAAGATTTTGTTCCCTGTATCTAAACCCCTATGTCCAAAAAGCTGCAATCTAGGCTGCCTGTAGGATTCCATCAGAATTTAAAACATTTTAGCAAATGCATCACAGCCAGTTCTTTCTCGCCCCAAATTTCTATGTAATGGCCTTTAAAAATTCTGTTGCTGCAAAAATATTGATTAAATGGCTGGTAATATGCTGCCTTGCATGACAGGTGCACCTACTATGGGATATTGCATTAAGCTAATACTTTCCACATGCTTTGACTGTGACTGCCTCATACAATCCACCTGAACAGTACAGCACAGAACAAATACCTGATGCTTTTCTCGCTTACTCATATTTTAGTCTTCTGCAGCACATATTCTGAGAGAAAATTTGAATGGAAAAGCAGCTATGTTTACGCCTTGACCAAGACAGGATAACGCAGATTTTCTATGTAAAAAGCTTTATCAATCTAAGGTTGGATTCACTTAGAGGAAGAGCTCTTATTTGAGATTCAGGACTTCTAAATACATGGATAAGGAGTTAATTTAGGGGAGAAATTGCAAAAAACCAGAAAATAAGATTTAAGAGAGCAACAAGGAGGGGAAAACAGCCCTCCTCTCCACCCCTGCCCCCAACCCCCCTTCCCCTCAAAAACATCACAAAATTATAAGGGGGTGAGAGGGGAAATTATTCTGTATGTATAAGTATTTTCATTTCTTCCATATTTTTCCGCCTTTTTTCCTTCTTGAGTTCCTTCCTTTTTATCTTTACTTTTCCTGAACTCCCCTTCTTTTCCCACTTGTCCCTTGCCACTTTCTTCTTCTCTATGACTACCTTGCCCTCTTTTCTTTCTTGCCTTACTTTGTGCCTACCTGTCCTACTGTCGTCACTCTCCTGTACTGAAGAATCACAGTCAGCCAAAGGCACACTGTTCTCCCTTGCCCCAAAATGCAGCTGAGCAGTGTGAGGTAATTCTGTTTTAGCTGTTAATGACAGTGGGATGACTTGGGCTCAGCAAACCTAAGAGAAACAGCCTCTCTCACTTCCCAGGTCAGGCTGGTGTTTGAGCTGCTCTCAGAACTGCAGCTGGTAGAAGCACTTTGATCAGATAGCCAAGGGACAGAGAGAGAAGGGAAAAAAATAATTGGTGTAACCTGACAAACTTAAAACCCTGACTCCCATTGCCATGATAGACAAACACTAAGTGCTGGTGAGAGAAAGTGAAGATTTTCAGAGCCAGGTGGACTAGACCTTCTTCCTCCTTACCCAGCTCAGTTCAAAGCAGGGTGAAACATGTTAAAGCCTTCTTTGCAGAAGTGGTGATATCCACAGCCATGATTACAAGGATCATGTATGAAATTTATCCATTTAGAAATAAAATCTTTGTTGGCTATGTAGTCTTACTTTTGGTCCCGCATTATTCTGCCTTACCTGCGTGATTCTTGTAAGAGTCTGAGATCAGGGATTGTACTTTGGTTCTGCAGCTCTTTCTTGCCGTCTTTCAAGTTTGTTTAAACTGAATAGTTTTAATAAACTTCCATAAACTCACCATTTAATGCTTCCTCCATATTCTTTCCAATATTCAGAAAAATATTTAAAAATTGGAAATATTTCTGTCCTCCTGTGTCCCCCAAGGCATTGCTAAGGTTTAGAAGGCACTAGTCTGCTGGCAAATTCCATTACCAGTATCTGTTCCACAGATTTAGTAACCTTTACACAGAATTAGTAACCACATGTAAAATGTCTTCTGATTTCTTATGTATCCATAGGTTTTGTTATAAGTTCCTTTAAAATTGGTAATCTGGTGAATATTCTGTGCAGGTTCAAAAAGCATTCAGGGTTAAGAAACTGATGATTTACTCAGAGAAGTACCAGTCCTGCAAAGAATGTTATGGCACGTTGCTGTTTTTGTTGTGCTTGCCACTGACTATATTCTGAGTCTTCTATCATCTTTATAGGTTTTTAATATTAATCCAAATAATTCCACTACTTCAGATTATTAATAATATTTCTATCTATAGTAATTGATTTCCATAATCTTTCAAAGCATGTTTTACTTCCATCTCAACAAGCACAGGAGCCAGAATTGGTGTAAGAGATTAGAGGATAAAGACACGTATTCCCATTCCTATGGAAATGTAAGTTAATAGCATAACTTTAGCTATAACTAGAATGTTTTCCTGGACCTTTTTTTTAAATTATTATTATTATTTTGCAGAGTCATTTATCCAGACAGCTGCTGGCTCAGTAGCTCATTGTGCAATACCAAAAATGCAGGGAATGTGGCTTTTTTGGACAGTTCTGGCACAAATGTGTTTGACCCTGGAAACGCATGATAAGTCTGCTACATATCAATAAACAGCACTTTGTATGCATTTGCAGGTCAGTCCAGCTGATACAGTTAATCAAAAATCACAGTGATTGGAAAAATCTGCTTGACAGTGTTACTGACTTCAATGGAATCTAAATTTCAGACCCTCCATTTGGACATTCAAAATAAAAATAATAGAATAACAAGCAAGGTTTATATCTTGTGCTAGTGATAGACCTAGGACAGCAGTCAATAATCTGAATTGTTTTTGCAGTTTATGAATGTCTGGGACCCACACTTCATTCCTTTTGGTCTGAGAAAGACTAGTAAGTTAAGAAAGTTTATAGATAAAAAAAGTAATATCAATGTATGTTTTTAGGAGAATCTACAACACAATGCAAAAAGCTTTGCATACAGAAATCAAAATAATGGAAACGGATGCAGATATACTGTAGGAATGCTGGGGGGTAGGATGGTCAGGACAGTCGGAGACGAGAGATCTCTGATGCCAGGTTGTGGAACTTGTGGTTTATTGCAAAGGCTGTAGGTGCAGCGCCCTGCTTGGAGATGCCAGCTGTAGCTTGGACCAGGCCTGAGAGAAGAGACTGGTAAAGAGGATGAGAGAGAGAGGATGAGAGGGTAAGACAGTAAGAGGATGAGAGAGTAAGAGGGTAAGAGAGCAAGAGGGTAAGAGAACAAGGTTCTCATTACAATACAATAAATCTTCTTCTGTGTTGAATAATCTAATTCTCACTAACCAATCTAGTACATATACAAATCCTATAGCATTTACCTACAGCCTATAAGAATCATCACATTACCATGCTGTGTTACATTTTAAACCCTAAATCTTACTCTTTGGGCCCTATCTGCCAAGCTGCAGGGTCTGCTCTGACCCTTGGACCTGCCTGCTTGCAGAGGGTATTGTTTCATCAAAAGGGGATTACCTTCAGTCTGACCACACCATTGTTTTCCAGTCACTAACGTATCTCAAAGCTTGCTTTCATTTCAATCTCGCTCATAGTTTCTATGTTCTCAAAATCTTTTGCCAGACAATCATATTTATAGGGCTTTCCTGTTTCATCTTCCCCAATAATATACCTTAAATATAGTATTGCTATCTATTTTCACAAAACCCATCTTATCTGAATCCCTTAGTCACTATAACATAAATAAACTAAAATGTGATAATGACTGTAGAAAACACTCAACCTACTTTTTTACATATTAAATGTGATCATTTAATCAAGAAGAATATGTACCTTATTTCATGCAGTCTTTTAATCTTAGAAATATTTCCTTGCCTTTCTCTTATTTTGCACAGATACACTCGCATAGATCAAAACAAGTTTCTCTGAGATTGAGACCACTTCTACTACTTCAGCCTAGAGAAAATGAGTTTAAACTATTTACTGAGTTACAAAGCACTGGAAATAGACACTTGTAAACAAAATGTCAGTAACACTAGAATAGCTTTCAGGTTCTGTTCCTACCAAACATGATCTAGTTCTTGCTGTAGTTAGAGCAATTCTGTTGTGTTTCCTTTACTCCTTAGTTTCTCAGCCTGTCTGTTCTTTTAGGCTGACAAAATCTGCTGAAGCATCTTAAATCTTTATGTCATACTATTCTCAGCACAAATTCAATGTTTTGTGGTCATGTGTAAAATGTGAAAAGTACTTTTTTTTCATCCCTTTTTTTTTGGAAGAAAGATAAATATTGTAGAGAAATTACTATCAAATAACATGTAATTTCTTTGTATATCAATGTATAGCTGTTATCTGCTAAATTAAAATAAAATCACTCTTTTTGATTAATTGCTACATCTTTTCTCAATAGCAGTAATCTCTTCTACAAAATCTCCCATACTCTTGTTGGAAAATACTTGAAAGTGGAGCTTTTTTAATTGTTGTTCATGATTCATATAGCTGTTTCTCTGTCTTTTCCCCTTTGAGTTAGCTGTTGTGAGCTTATTCTGGCTCTTCTGGGTTCCTCACAAATGTTAACAGCAACAGAGTTTGATGTTACACCCCACTGCTCAGCCCATTTGAATGCTGCAGGCGCCATGCTGCTCTCTTGCTACTCCTTAGGGAAGTTTACAGCTAGTTAGTCCTGCAAACATTATTCCAGTCCCTAGGAGGAGAAACTATTTTCAGGTTTTTAGTTGTTTTTGTTGTTACAGTTTGTGTACTGCCTCTGATATTCTGCCATTGCTGAAGTTACAGTTGCTGGATTTAAATCGTCATGATGTTACCTCAAGGTTCTAAAATTTTACGCTGGCTTTCCTGAGGGGCTGATGTATTCTAAGACTGAGAAGTAATTTTCCTTAGCTGGAGATCCATATAGATAAAACCATTCAAAAGCTGGTAATGGAGGTGCATTGCAATATGTCATAAGATTTGGGTATTTTTTTATGCTGAAGTCATATGAAAATCATCATGTCAGTCTTAACATGAGCCAAATCAGGCTCATGTTGTGGATCAGGCATAGCTGTGGCACACAAAGGAGATAAAAATAATAAAACTGAGTAGAATGAGAGACTTGTAGTGAGAACCTGACTGCAGATGCATGAATGCACAGGATAAGCTTTTTTAAGAGACCCCAGGCAATAGACAACTCCACGGATTGGCTAAGAGAGCACTGCATTGGGTGTTGATATGCTATGAAATATCATGGGGATCATATCAGTTAATTAGTACTATTAATACAGTTTTCTTAATTGCTTAGCAAAACTATAGATAACATCTTAACAGGTTGTGTGACAGACTGAGAAAAGAGAAGTGTGTTCCTCCACTAAAACCAGCATATTTTGAGCTCTTTGGCCCAGTTGGGAAACATGCAGAGGTGAATCTACTGCAGATTTACTATTCTTGCAATGAATATTGGGACTTCCCCTAATGCAGAATCTACGCCAAGTAATTTGTGAGATTTAGGGCTTCTTTCTCAAAACTGGAACAAATTTTCTAATGTATTCTCTGTATAGTTATTAGAGATCATGGGTAACCCATTTTCCACTACTAGCAAACCAGGCATTTTCTTGAAATTCCAAGTCAGACTGTAATAGCACCAATCATAAGAATTCTATTAAAGATTTTTTTTTCTTCTTACAAAATAAACTTATCCTCATAAAAGAAGAATTTTTCAGATTATTGATTCCAAATTCAAAATGACATCTTCATAAATATATAAATCAGCAAATCTCATACCCCTCTAAGTATGATAAGTTTTCAGCCTTCAATCATACTCTAGCTTCTGAGAGTTTTGTTGATTTTAGCAATACATTTGGCATTAGTTTTAGTCCTTATTGATAGGATTGAGATTTTAAAACTTGCTTCTTACATGAAATGCCAGTAAATCTGTAAATTTTACTTGCTATGAGATAAAACCATACTTACAACTATGCCGAAGGCCCAGTAAACGTAGAAACTAGCTCAAGATGTCAAAAAAATAGCCCACATTAAAAAAAATGAGTAAAAACAATAGCAAAGGAAAACAATACCAAAAACCTGTGCTATAGATCCTTATTATCCAATATTTAATTCTAAAAGAAAGTGTGTACAGATGCTTAGTAACTGATCAGTATCTGAGAGCAACATATGTATCCAGATCCAAAAATATCTGTTCTATTACTCACACTGACTATACTGACATATATGACTGGGAAGATAAAATGAAAATTACCCATTGCTGTTATCAAGTTCAGTACAAATTTGCAAAGAATGGAATCTCCATTTTAATATTTCAAGTTTTCTTGTCAGCTGTATGAAAATGTATGATACTGAAAATATCCACAAAACAGGGATGGTCAGAAAAAACTTACTTTGTAAAATGTAAAGGGAAGTTGTTTTGATATTTTTAACTGATATTAAAAGTTACCTTTTAAATGTTAGAATACTTTGCCTTACTTATTAATACCCAGAAAAAAAATTATGTAATAGTAAGGTATGAGATTCATTTATGGATCCACTGAACAGATATTAGGTTTGTGATATCATGTGCTGTAAAATATGTCTCAATTTCTTTAAAGTCATAGGGAGAGAAAAGAAAACAAATAAACCTAATGCTACTAAAATAGCTCTCGTTTAAAAAATCAGCCAAACAAAACTCCCAAGGAAACAAAAAAACAAACAAACAGAAACCCACGTTTTCTTTCATTTGCATTTTTCTTCCATTCAGTAAAAATTCCCCATTAGTGACAAGGAAGGGAAAAATCTTATTCTTACTGTATTCAATGACCTCCCCTCTCTTTTTCCTTTCCTTTCCCTTATGTTTTTTTAAGTATCATTCACTGCCACAGAATAGCAGAAGATTTTACCTAAACAACAACCTGTAATTTTGTGGATACATAACACTTACTCAAGTTCGTATATAACATCAATAGGTATGATATATTTGGATTTTTATTTTATTCAGCAAACAGGAAAAAAACCCATGAGACCTGACCTGGGAGATCAAAACCACTTGTTTTGGTTCACTTGACACCTTTTGTTTAAAAATTATGATAGAGCCACACCTAGCAGAACCATGATAATCAGACAAGGCTATCCCACGCTATTCTTCTGTCTGGCTGATTAGATGCAACAACTGCTATGAAACTGAGCACTTTAGAGCTGGAGACTTGGTGATGTGACCCCTGACGAGCACTTCTCCTTTCTAGACAATAATAATTATATCTCTTCTGCTGAGCTCAGTTGGATGAGAAGTGCAAATCTCAGACTGTTCCTATCAGTTAACATGTACTGTGTTGTGTGAGTTCAGAACTTCACAGCTCTGATCTAACTCACTATTGAAATTAATCAGCATTGTCACCATATCTTTTCACCCAGCTATACTATGACAACAGTGTTAGTGATAGAGGAGTCTCAAAGGCTTGTAAGGTACCTGCTGGGAATGTGAAACCTCATTTTGCTCCTTTGGTTTGACAGGTCTTTCTCCATCTTCCAGACATAGTTTGTTCTTCTATCTTCTTGTGAGTAAATTGAGTTTGAGACCCCCTAGACTGGTATTAATCTTCTGCTAGTCCAGCCTGTTTGCTGAATTGTGTACACAAGGTGAGGCTGCAGGTTGCTGGTTTTAAGAAGAAAAGTTTTGAAACTTACTGACGAAATTTAAATGGGATTTTGTTTTAAACCCCCTCTAAAACTCTGATTGTATATCTGGAAAATGGTATGATATAATCTGAATACATAAAATACCTATGCCATTTATGTCAGAAGGTATGGGCAAAGATTCATTGTTCCCTTGCTACTCAAGTGAAGGACTCACAGCTGAGTTTTCCTGTTTTCCTTCTGCATTAATGAATCAGTTACTTTCCCTTAAAATGTACTAGTTATATTTTTTTCTCAATTGGGTATGAAAGAAGAAGAGAGGAAAGTAGAAGGTAGGAGAAGTAAATAAAGTTGTCTTGGACATAAGATACTAGTAACTGCTAAAGGAAATGTTGCAAATGATAGTCAATAAAAATTATTAATTCATAATATTTTTTAAAACAAGTATGCATTTAAGAGGCAGAAATATTCCTAATTATCAATTATGTTGTAAAAATTCTGCCATCTTCAAAAGCAGAATTTCATCTGAGATGTGTCGGTTTTATCAAGTACATTGTTTTCTGGGAGGGGAAGAATTCAAGGCAGAGCGGGGAGAATGACCATTTCATTGGCTTCTACAGCCATTATTCTGTTACTATGGCAAGGACTCTCCTCACACCTGGTCTGTTACGTAGGGCCAAAGGGAGACTCATCTCTACAGGCAAAAAATTGTGTTCCTCAGTTGAAAAATATAACTGAGAGTCCTGTATTCAGGGAACTCTTGCTAGTCTCTGCAATCTAGGTGCCCCCACCTTGCAAAAATTAAACTTCAGTCAATTTTTGAAGTCATGGAAGTCAGACTGTAATGACCGAAATCCTTAAATACAAATAACTTTTTTAGCTAGATATGTTTAATAAAGACCAGGCTGGGTGCAAAAATTATGAATTTCTTGGACAACCCTTAGTATTCAAAGATTCCAACATGAAATTGGTAAAATTACAGCATATAACTGAGAGAGACACTTCCTCATTATCTAAATCTCTGTCAGAGACTTCATCTGGAGTCTAAAAGATCAATCGCTCTTTTATTTTCATTTAATTTTAATTTCTGATCATAGAATTTTGTGACACTTACATACTTTTGCATACTAAGCCAGAGCTCACGTATCATCATCACTTCAGCTATTAAGATAACAGCAAGTAAAACCCTAGGGCAGGATTTGTTTTTCCTTTTTATTTCTCTTTTTTTTTTTCCATAGAAAGTCAAATTTTAAAAGTATGTATTTTATCTGTTTGAAATGGGTGTCTAATGCAATAAAGAGGTATTTTGAAGTAAGTGTTTCAGTTTTAATGTTTCAGTTTTAATGTTCAAAATAATCATGTAAGGAATAATGAGCCTGTTTGGTTACTTCTCTTTCTATTCAACTCTGATGTGAGATGATTATGGGAAAAAAAAAGTAACTATGTAGGTTGCATTTATAAGCATTTTCAAATTTGAAAATACAAATTTCAAAATCATTAAAAAATTACCTGAACTTGCCACCAATTTTAAATGCTAGAATTATGTGATTTCTATAAACCTGGGGAGGCAATTATCTCCAAATGCATAAAGTCACCTCCAGTTTGTTCTCCATGTCAGATATGAAAGCTGACCATTTCACAGGAAGGCCTGAAGATTTATAATTAATCAAAAATATCATTGCTGTTTGTGAAGAAAAACCTGATTGATCACTGATGTTTATAAGTTTACCACAGTTCTTTAAGAATGAGACAGCTGGTTACAGTTATTTTAGTCGCTTTCTGTTTGTAGATAATCTTTCCCTTTAACTCATATAACTGCTGAATGCATTTGTTGTCTTTTCATATTTATGAGAGGAAATAATGTTATTTAATATTGCTTCCAGGCCTCAGGAAGAGATATTTTCCACTACTGAAATAAAATAGTTTAAATTATTTTATATTTTTGCTGTATCACATTTTACAGAGCTGGCTTTGCTCCAGCAAAAGAGACTGCATCAGACTTAGAAATTTCTATTCTGTTATTATTGTCATATCAAATTCTTCAAAACTAAAGACAACATTGATAGATAAGGGAATTTTGGTGGTGATATTAAAAGCATGAAATTGCACAGACCGGAAAAACCTGAGTAAAGCTTGAAAAGAAATATTCTCATGGAACAATTTTTAAATAAATGCCATCATTTCATCATTTTTATACATTAAAATACCTTCTCCTATCCTTCAATTTTTTTATGGATAATGAGAATAACATTAAACTTTGTAATTTATTTGGGAAGGCTTGCTTTTTAAGCAATACAGGGTAGTTTAAACTTTTTTTTTCCCTTCTTTTTCCAAGTCATGTGCAAGTTCCATAAGTCTTTACTTCTGCAAAGTCATTTTTCCTAATATACATTTTTTACTAGTGTTATGCCCCATATGGCTTTAAACAGACCACTAGTAAGCCATGATTAATAGCAATAACTTTAGTAAGCCATTGATCTAGATGACATCATTGCACTAAACCTTCAGCTTCTTTCATGGGTTTAAGAAGTAAAGCCTGGTTCCTAGCAGATAGAAAAAACATATGGTGAATTTTATTAGCCTTCCAAGGCAACTTGAAAATCCCAAGGCCTTCTGTGATTGCTTTTTTTTCCTAATATATTCACAATATTATAGAAATCATGCCATGTGCAGTAGAGTTATGAGGAGGATGCGGATTATCCTTGCATGCAGAAGGTATATTGTGCAGTTAGACTGTGGTGCCACACTGAGAGGAAAACTCAGACAATAAATGCCACAAAGCATCAGGAAGCAGCAGGGAGGCATGAGAGCAGTCCTGGTAAAGTGCTCCAAAGTGAAAATCAAAGTAAGCATATAAGAGCAGACATTGGTCTGGGCTTTTTAATCAGGTGCCTGGAGCAAAGCATAGGCAGGGAAGATAAATCTGTGGCTGTGTTGTAGCACAAAGGGAACACTGCAGTCGATCAGGTCAATGTTTATGTTAACTGTGGTAGAAATAATTGAACACTCACCTTTCTCACTTGCAAATGAATTAGCAGGTTAGAAACTATTGTTAATTTATGAAGTAGCATGCAAACTCACTATGTGGATGGAAACTGAAAGGTAGGCAGCTTGAAACAATCCCTTGTTTAGATGGGGTGTTTATATAGTGAAATGTGTAATGTGAATGCAAGATGGTATTTTGAAACATCCACTTGCAGCAGTGACAAGCAGTTAGAAGAAATATGCACAAATTTTGCTTGATGCACACGACTTTGGACTTAGATAAACATCTGCATTTTGAGAAGCTGAGCTCCTGTGTCTAGTCAGTGACCTTCAGATTGTCATACGTGCAGTTTTTATGAGGAAATAACAGTAAAAAACCCTAAACAAATAAACAACATCCCCCCCCCCCCCCAATACTTATCTATATTCAAATTGTTTTCAGAACACCAGAGCAATTATTTTCCTAAGAGCCTCACCAAATTCTCAGGGAGTGACCTGGAAGATGGAGGTGCACAAATGACTGTAAGAAGAGGAGTCTCCAAACATTTCAATATGAACTTGAGTGTTTCCCAGATGCCCAAATTTGTGGATCATGCACTGTCAGAGGCCATCCACAGAGGCTTTTATTCACCCCACTGATAAAGAGTGGGCATGTGTAAAGTGTCCAAGTGAGCAACTCACAGGACCCCTTCCAGCCACATTCACTAGCACTCTGGGAGGGCTCTCTCCTCTGTCCTTCCAGAAGACTTTTGGAGACATGACTCCAGTCAGTTTCTTAGCTACCTCAAGTACTTTCACATTTCCAGAAGACAAACTAGCTGCCTCAAGGATCAAGACAAGAAGTTTCAAGTTGTCAGACCTCTTTGGAAATAACTTACTTCCCTGCAAAGCTGGTGAAGAGCATCCCATTCACAGCACTCTGTCCTGAAGGTTAGCAACATCACATTTAGGCACAGGGAAATGCAATTATTCTGTAAACATTTGTGGGTGACATTGCAGTATGTTTTGAGTTGTTTTGAATTATTTTGCTGTCTTTCCTCAGATTTTGTCTATTTCCTACATCTAAAGTCAGTCAGCTCTTGACAGTTTTCAAATTGGAAATGTTGAAATTCACAACTGCTGCATTGTTTGCTCTCAACTGTGAAGATTTCCAGATTTCCTCAGAAAGAGCTCTTAAATTCCCTGCTGCATGCTGTTTTAAAGGCCACCTGTCCACAGTGTTTAGATGATAGTCACCTAGTATGATGCAGTACCCTGCCTGTGACTAGCATAAATGGCGTTGATGCCAAGTGCCAAGTAGGAGGCAAAGAATAGAGGTGGTATTATGTTAATTCAGAGAGAATTTCCTAAGCTGAAAAACAGAAGTCTATACATTTTTTTATTCATTATCTTTTGTGCATCATTGTCTCCCAAATGGTACAAGCATAACATTATAAAAACTTAAAAGATTAATGTAACCAATAGTGCCCACAGAAGGAGCTGAGTAGGGTTGAAACTGATACATAGATTGCTTTGATTCATTTGAATACTTGCTATTTTTTTCTCTCTTACTTGAATTAAGGTCGCACTCATTATTCACAAGCTGATTATGTTGGAAAATATAGAAATTAATGAAGGGAAGAATCACCTGAATGAAACTACTGTGGCTACATATGGGAACGCTGTTCCAAGTTAATAGGGTGTTAGTACTTTTAAAAAAATTTTATAGCTAAATTTAAGCTTTCAAAGAAAAACAAAAAAACACACACAAAAACAACAACAAAAAAAGCCAGACGTTACAAAATTTCTCCATTATCTTCAGGGATTAGTACAATGCAATGTAGAGCAAAACACTGAGAGTAATTGGGGGGGGGGGGGGCGGAGAAAAAAAAACTTTGAGTATATAGAAATAGGTTTTCAGTGAACTAAGAGGTCATTGTGTAAATTGCAAATATCATGATCTCGCCTGTTTCAACATAATGATCCAGAAGTTATTAAAGACAATAAATGCCATGTCCTCACTTTACAGATACAGTCTGATGCGCTGCAATGAGTTATATCTTAAAGCCAAGAAGAATATGCTAGCTGAAATCAGCTCTGTACATGTTTCCATCACCGTGACTGGACAAACATTGCCATAGTTCCTGGTATTCACTTAGTTCTAAGTCCTGAACTTGTGAAGTGGCTAAATACACAAGAAAGACTTAGAGGGCAGAAAATTCTCAAATGGGAAATCACATTCTGGCTAATACCCTCAGTGTTTATTCAGTATTCTTTTCCATTATCCTCTGACAGTTATTAGACAAAATAATAATTTATTATGATTTCTACTGGAAAACCAAACCAAACCTCTCCCTTTCCCTGCCTCAGTTTTCTGTCTTTTTCTTTTTTCTTTTTTTTTTTTTTAAGTATGACTGCAGACTTCACATTTACCTTCCTTTCACATTCTTTGCAATGATTAGAAGGCCCACAAAGCAGAAGCAGCTGATAAGTGAGAAAGTCCTTTGTACTTTAGCTGGTGCCAATAACAAAGCAGATGCTGACAGTCAGGAGAACCAGGTCCTCCTGCTCTGCAAAGGCATCCTGTCACACGTTAGCCTCTGACAATTACACGAGTTATGTGGTTTTTGTTACATAGACATTCTTTACAATGTCAGTTGCAGAAAAAGTGCTAGCATTACAAATGGAATTCACCATATAACTGTTGAACAGAAAAAGGATAGTGAAGATACTGAATAGGTCACGTAGGATGATGCTGGCATCTGTATAGTTCTTATAGTCTCAAGGAGCTTTATTTGTCCATGGTTTTTAAATTAATCATGTATCTAATTATTTTTATTTTGCTCTTTTTGATAATTGTCTGGTTTTTCATTTTCCCTTCCTTCTTACATTAAAATAAGCACCCAAAATTAATATAGAAGATGTTACAGACTTAAAATTAGAGCACCCAGGAAACTGAAATGCTAATATTTCCATTAAAAGACTTATTCTGATGTGATACATGCACTGTAGAAAGCATCTCTCAATATGGTCAGTAATCCAGAATGCCACATACTATAAGTGTGCTACGATCATATTAGTGCTCCCTTCCTTAAAATGGGAATTTTAACACTGTGATCCCTTGGTCCATATGCATTTGATTTCTCACACAAAAAGCACAAGTAGATGGGATTTCTAACTGCTATAAAATTTTATAGTTGAGCCTAGGTTGTTCCATAATCCTTTGGCCTATGTTACTCCACAAGGACTGAAGTTCTACTTTTATGTAATTGATAACTACTTATGCACCAAAGCACCTGTGGACAATAGTTATGCCATTTACATTGTTGGATCATACACACACAAAAACTGACCCTGCTGTTATGTTAATAAGTGAAAAAGCTATTAGCCTGTGGTCCAAGAAACTATGATCTTAATAGCATTCACGTCACTTAATTTCACTTCATGAATGAAATTATAAAATATGGATTCTGAACCTAAACCTGTGTGGAACACCTAATATCTGTCTTTGCCATTAAGGTTAAAACTTTTTTAAAATGTCACCACTTCTTGTGAGTGTTGTGGGAAAAAAGAAAGCCTTTCCAGGATATAAGCAGAGAAAATGAGATTCCTGTGGTGAACCAATCTCAGGATAATAAAAGGTTTGTCTGAATCTAGAGATCTGAGGTAATCCACATTGAATTAAATGTTTAACCTCCAATTCATCATATTCAAATTTTCCAGCTGATGTGGCTTGATCTTTGACCCTAGGTAAACATAATTTTCTCCACTAAGGTGTTTTTGGTTGTTGGAATTTTTTGGATCAAAAAATAATTTATACCATATAATATAGGAATTGGAAAGGAATCTTTATAAAGGAAATCATATTATATGGCAAAGCAGTCCTCCTTTACTCATTATATATAGAAGAATGAAATTTTGTTCAGAACTGGCTGAGTGGTTATCAGCTAGTCCACTCATTCACTTTATACATGATGAGCTGAGAAATTTTTCATCTCTTACAGTGTTTTAGCAAAAACTTTCTTCTTGGATCTCTTTACTTCTCATAGATTCCTGCTTTGAACTTGCTCAAGAAATTATACAACTGTTATTACAACATAAGAAAGACATCATGCTAAAAGTGTGTCCAGAGAAGATATAATGCGATTCTATGATTCTGTGAAATACTGTAGCTAAAATAAAGCTGATTCCTGACCTTAAGTACTTATAAGCCAGTTTTAAGCTCAATAATTGATCTTTTTCATTTGTTTTAAAAAAAAAGAGCAATGAATTTTAAATCTGCACTCAAGAAGCTTTAAAGAGGAATAAAGGAAAAAAGCTACTTGGGTATCATAAGTGTAAAAATTATACAACCTGAACGGTAATAAATACTTAAAATCCACTCAGATAACCTACTTGGATTTTGCCCTTTGTCAGAGAATCAGTCCACTGCTCAAAAAAACCCCGAAAGACTTTTTAACCGCTCAGATCTAAAGGTCCTTATTCATAATCAGATAATAGATGTGGTGAAAGAATCATATCCTCTCTTTTTCAGAGGTAGGGAGGTGTTAAATGAATTCATGAAATCCAGATTGAAAATTAGGTGCAGCATCTCAACACCAAAAATTATTTTGTATTTCTTAGCAATGCACTTGTAGCTATATGGTGACTTCTTCAAAAAGTATTTATTAAAGAAGTATTAAAGAAAGTAAAAGGGGAGGAAGCCTTATCTTTGAAAAATATTTGTGGTCATCTGCATTCATGTAGCCACAGAGCATGTAACAAATTTTATTTGCTCTTTCCTTTCTTGGCTGCCAAAATTCATCTAAAAGCATCTTGCTTGCATGCGCTAGGAAAGCTTTTATTCTATCTATTAAACTTTAGATTTATTACTCCGTGGCTAAATACACTCTTTACGTTTTTCTACCATATAAGAAATTCACCATTCTTGCTTTCCATACGCAATACACCCAAAAACAAACAAAAAAAGTAATTACTTTTTTGTGAGTAAAGAAGGAGCAAATTGGAAGAATTTCCAATCATTATTTAGAAGAACAAAACATTAAAAGGGATTCTTTATTATTAATTTTAGTTTTCATTTATTATATAGATCTAGATCTTAGTATTAAACTTTTGTATTCCATTGCCATTCTCAGCATCTTCAGTTATTGAAACCAGTTTCAATAACTCATGCAAGATAACAATGTGTAGAATTAAGAAGTATTTCAAGGATATTATTCTACTAATAGGGGTAAATAGGCCTGCAATTTTTATCCTTTTAAAAATAATGCAAAATTTAACAACCATTTGCAAACCGTTCAATAATTGTATGCATAAATGAGGGTGGAAGTAGCACTAGCTCACACAGGCTTGTCTCCACACATACATGTATCCTATATTAGAAGTTTCCATGTACTCTTTGTTCCACAGAATGTTCCCAGCTCCTCTCCCCAGCAGAGGAATTCTTTTTAATGATCTGAGTGTTCAAAGACAACCCTCAGTATAAAAAGAGCAATGTGCTGGGATTTTTTCTTATTTCCTGCCTGAAAATGTTGCTTGATTTTATTTCAGTATGAATTGTCATATATGCATCCGTCAGTATATGTTTTTTACCTATTTTGTGATGTTAAGATCAGAAAGAACCACTAAAGTTGGATGTTTTGTTCTCAGTGTATCAGTCTCATCTGGTAGTCTCTTAGACCCAGCCTGAGCTACTGCACAATGACTTTTATGATTTTCCACAATTCTTCCATAAGAGAATTACCACTTAATAGCCGTGGCTGTTTATAATCTGCACCTTATTTCTGCTCCCTATCTGCCCCAGTGCTTTGTGGTAATATTTCTACTACTTGTATCATGATTACTTGCAAGAATACAATAGAAACTCATAAAGTGAATTTTCATCAATACCTTAAATGTTTCTAAAATACGGAGGGTCTGACCATAGACCTGTAATGAGTTTTGTTTCATCCTACATGAAGTTCAATATTTTGTGACATATAAATAGTACAATTTACTCTGGAGATATGTATTGTGAAGTTTCCTTTGCATAGAGGATGAATTTTCTAAGAATTTACTAATAAATCAAACAGTTTCTGGATAGTTAAGAAATAAATTACTTTCTTGTCTTCCTCCTAGGTGTTCCAAGCAAAGAAATACTATGGGAAACATAACTTGCACAAAGTTAAAACTAATTGATATCACTTCTTTTGGGTTGTTTTTGTTTTGGTTTTTTTTTTTTTAAGAAATCTATTTGTTATGAGGGAATGAATATGTCTATTTGCTTTAACTGTTCCATTTCCTTAAATTAAATTATCTTGTCTATCAATGTTTTTTCTGTAGCCTGGCACTGTAGTAGCACTGAAAAGGACCACGTGCTCCTCTGTGGAATATCTAGACATTGAATCTGAATTCTCTCCCTCTGATGACTACTTATCTTCTAAAAAGTAGTAAGTCAAAAAAATTACATTCAAGTTAACTGCAGAATCAGACTATTTTTAGCAACAGACTGGAAATACTTCATAGTTATTTTAACTATTGCACAGGAATGTTTTATAGCTAATATGTAATATCTCAGCTATCAGCTATCTTTTCTCCCACCTCCAGCACAGGCAGAAATATTATAACATCCATACAACCTTCTGTAAAATAGAGATGAAAGTGAAACACACATAAATATGTCATTTTGAATTAATTTTAACTTTATCTGAAATTATAAATTATGGCTGCATATTTACTGCAAAGCATCATGAGTAGTTTTCCATGAATCCTAAATATGTAAGGTCTTCTATATTTGTAAATATAATTTGTAAATATGTAAGATGGCCATATTTGTAGAAAAGATTTCTACATTTTCTTTTAATTAAATTTTCCTCACAAGCTCAATATTATTATTATTACTATTATTATTGTTATTACTATTACTTTTGTATTTCTGATGCACATAGTGCACTTTAATTCAAATCTCTGATATTTCCTGCTTAGAAATTCCACATCTACAATTACAATTATTTATGGTATGACAAATGAGATATGCCATGTAATTTATATGCCACTATGATTGGTGTGTTTTATTCTGGTTGTATCAGTAGGTAGCAGCTAAGTATACAGAGGCATTTTTGTTCTTCAGGCTGAAGATTCGCCTGATCAGTGTGCAGATTCCAGAGGTAGTCTTTTTATGCATCCCCAGCCAATATTGCAGTTAACATTCAAGGCCCTTTGTTTCCAGGCTGCCAGAGGCTGAGCCCATTGGTGAGATAAACTATCCCACCCATCAGGGACAGAGACAAGCCACCTTTCACTTTTCAAAGAACCAGCAATAGTGCAATGGTACCTAATGTCCCACCATCCCACCTGCAGGCAAAGTGGCTGTTATGAAAGCGTAGTCACGGATAGATGTGATGGAAAATACACTAGGATGCAAAGGATTTAGATAAATGAGACCAGGTACAATCAGTAGAAATTTGTGCTTGCAATGGCTTTGTAATGAAAGTTTTTAGAGCAAAAGTGACCCTTTCTTTTTACTGAATTATAGTCAGAGAGACTACTATGTATCATATTTCTATGAAGTCTGTATCTTATCTTTTGCTAGGCAGGCTTCTGTTGTTTCTGTCAAGACTGACACAAAGTTTGTGTTTTTCTCAGGTTTGGGGAATGTGCTTTTCGGTCAATGGCAAGCAATGAATTAGGGTCACAATATCCTGAAAATAGACGCTTCTTATCTAGTTTTCCAATTAATCAGATCCAGAAGACTAGCAGCCACCGGAGTTACAATGATTGCCAATATTCTATTGGCTTTATGAGAAGACAGTTTCAGTGAGTGCCTCTTGAAATTCAGCTCCATTTGTGCTCCACACTAATAATATCTTCAATTGACTGAAACCAGGCAAAAAAATATCCAGTTAAGTGTCATTACATGACTTCAGTTAAATGCTTAGTTTGAAAAGTCTGTCAGAAGATACGAAGTTTCAGTGAGTTGACTGCAACATGCTATGATTGAATGTTTAATTCTAAAAGATGCACTGTCATTTTAAAGCCTGTGCACTTACAGATTAATTACTAATTGGATTATATTTTTAGATTATATTCTTTCTGTTTCCCTTAAAATTAAGAAACTTAGTGTGACAAAAATTGCCAGAGCCAAAAGAAAAAAAATTAACAAAAGAAAAAAAATTAACATATTAATTACAGTGTAGTCTGTCTGTATCACAGCTTCAGAGACATATGTGAAACAAAGCTCTATAAGCTCCATGCATTACCTTAGACATCTTTTGTCTTCACTTTGTGCAAACGCAGACTCATAATATAAACCAATATGAGACAGCACATTTCAACATAGTATATTTTTGTCTGAATAATAGTAAAACAATTTCTTGATCCTATATTCTACCACAAAAAAAGGCAGACTTGGTTTTACAGAGGTGATGAAGTCATTAAATTGGTGAATGGTAGAGCATTTAAAACAAAATAGAGAAAGGAAAATAGCAATATAGAATAAAGATGGAAGGCAGTAGTCTAAAGAAATTTAAGAAGGAATAACATCATAAAGCAAGACAATTTTCAGTGTCTTTATAATTGCACATGCTTGGCTACCCTTCTAAAACCTTAAGAATTCTTATGTTACTTATATAGTGACTAATTCATTTGACATAACAAATCTGTATTGAAATGTTTACAGAGCTTTAATTGGTTTAATTGATTTAGTTGCTTTATTTGGTTTAAAAGGGCTTATAAAGTAAATCTCACTTGAATATGTTATCTGTTTCAATTTATAAGCCTCCACGACAGCCACTTCATCCACCAGTTCCCTCAGGATATGTAGATGCATCTCATCAGGTTCTATGGATCTTTGCACCTTCAGTTTCGTTTGATGATCTTGAACCTGATTTTCTCCCACAGAGGCTCTTCATTCTGCCTGTCCCTTCCTTTTCCCATTGTGACTCAGGCAGGGAGGCTGAAGCATTTGCTTGTAAAGACTCGGGTAAAAAAGTAGTTGTGTATCTCAGCCTTCTCCATAAGCTTGCTAACCATGTAGTCCATTACTTTCAGAACAGGAATCATATTTTCCTGACCCTTTCTTTTACCATCAACATACTTTTAGAAGCTTTTCTGTTCCCCTGGACATCCCTGGGCAAATTTAATTCTATTGGTCTTTAAGCTTCCATAACCTGATCCTTGTCTTCTCTTACAATCTCTCTGTATTCCTCTCAGGGCGCCTGTTCTTGTTTCCATGCTCTGCAGGTTTCCATAATTTGCTTGTTCATGTGGGTCTACTGGTGTTTCTGTCTTTGTCTTTCTTGGGATGCTATCGCTCCTGAGTTTGGATGAGATGATACTTGAACATTAACCAGCTTTCTTGGGCCTATTTTACCTCCAGGACTTTACCCAATGGTACTCCATGAAACTGATCCCTGAAGACGCCAAGTCTGCTGTCAAAAAACCCAGGATAGTGAACTTTCTGAAGGCCCATCTTTCTCCTTTAAGGATTTCAGATTCCATTGATTCATGGTCACTGCAGCCCAGACTGCCCTTGAGCTCCACTTTCCCCCAGGTTCCTCCTTCCCGGTGAGAGCAAAGGCCAGCAAAGTGCCTGTACTTGCCAGCTCCTCTATTACTTGGAGAAGGAAGCTACCATCAATGTTTACAGGAACTTTTTAGATTGCCTGTGCCCTGCTGTATTGCCTGTGAACAGATATTATGGTGGTTGAAGACCACCAAGGTTTGTGACTGTAAGACTTGCCCTCTCTGTCTGCAGAGGGACTGACCTGCTTGGTCTTCCTGGTCAGAGAGCCTGCAGCAGACTCCCATTGAAATGACACCTGCCCCTGCCCTCCCTTGAATCCTCAATCCATAAGCTCTTAGTCAGCTTTTCATCCATTCCCAGGCAGAGTTCCACACACTTCAGCTGGTCACTGGCATAAAGAACACCACTGACACCTCCCTGCCTGTCCTTCTAAAGGGCCTCTATCTTTCCACTCCAGCTCTCCACTCTAGGAGTGGAGAACTGTAGGAGCTGTCCCACCCTTTCTCTAGATCACAGTCCTGAAGGCATGCTCACATCTCTGACCCCTCTTGTTTATATCTTCATGCCACCTGTGTTTGCATGGAGGAAGCTAAGCTGGCTTCCCCATGAAGCCAACTTGCTGTCCAGAGGTTGCTGGAATTCCTTTGCACTGACCCTAAGGTGCTCTCCTGTGGACCTGCAATCCCTCCTCAGACTCTGGACATCTCTCCCTGGCCCTGGCATTAGACTGGTAGGGATGAGATGGACGTGGAGTTCCCTTCCATTGGCAGCTAGTCTGTCTTTTCAATTTCTCTTTTACTAAAACATAAGCCAAGCTTCAAGGAGTGTTAAATCGAAGAACAGAAAGCAAAGAAAAACAGAGGAGTTTATATGTTTTTATATTTAGCATCAGGAATAGCAGTCCTCATCTATTCCTCAACATATCCTTTGAATCAACTGAAAAGCTGCAATTGTGAAATTGAAACTTAGGCTTTACCACTGAGTTTGATGGAAAACAATGAAAGCACCTTATTCTTTTGGGAAAGAAAATAAATAATATATTTTAAAAGCAAAAAATGCTAATGAGAAGCTGAAAGACAACAAGGAATTGACCATCAGACAAAAGAGAATGGTCAGTTTTGAAAGAACTTAAAAGAGAAGGCCAAATATGCTTTGCAGTTTGTTAACTTCCTGACAAAGCACAATGAACCATGAAATTTTCCCTTAAAAGTGAAGAGTATTGTGTCATAATTTGC
Organism: Melospiza melodia melodia; assembly: GCF_035770615.1. NCBI lineage: Eukaryota > Metazoa > Chordata > Aves > Passeriformes > Passerellidae > Melospiza > Melospiza melodia. The sequence goes on from NC_086226.1 coordinate 23,817,320, forward strand.
TAAAATACACAATCAAACTTGATGTGTTTAGAGGAGCAGATGGCTCTGCCTCCAAGTGCTCTCCCTTTGGGTTTTCAAACAGCAGAGGAAGCAGGAGGGAGAAATAAAAAACACTATCAATATACATTTATACAGCTTAAATTATAAGCTCCACAATCAAGAATATTTTGTACTGAGTAGAAATTTTCTGCATCTCTTCTATTTGTATACAAAATATTAAAAATATTTTCTTCAGCTACTGATTCCTTATCAGGAGGTCCAATCTGGTCCCTCTCATCTTCACTGAATCAATACTCTGAAAGTGATCCTGGGATTTATAAAAGGAAGAGATATCTACAGAGGGAAGTAACAGAATTTTCCATTTTATTTTTATTTCTCCATCATTGTCAGTATATTTGAGGAAGATTTACATATTTTCCAAGGGGCTACATTAGTGAAAAAACCCATTTGTCTACTTACTTTGAAGTGCTTTTGTCAGGAGAATAACACCAGTCCTTCATGGCTATCCTACTGTCCAACTGATTTCTTACTGATGTTAAAAGTGACCTTTAAAAGGTCAAATGGTTTAGTTCCTTGTTTCCTTGGAAAATATCTTTTCCCAGCATAATACCTCAGGAATTGCAATCAGATTTCTGTTCTGTTTCACAGAAAGACAGATTCTTTAACTTCAGAGCTCATCCTGTTTGCCTAGAAGAAGATAGTCTTGCAGACCACCTGGTCTGCTCTTTTCCTGAAGCAAATATAGGCACGGCAACTAAGTAAGAATGGATTGGGCTGTCAGTCACTGAAAAGGCAGCAGAAAGGGCTCCTTCACTGACAAAGAGGCCATTGCACTGTCAGATGTTTGTTCAACAGCATATCATTTCAGCTATAGAGATGCTCTCTGACTCATTTTACTCAACAATCCAGTGATGTTACTTTATCTGAGAACTCTAGATGGGTGCTCTTATTTACAGTGGAATAAATACACAAATTGCCTACATTTTGGTATCTGAGTTTTTTAGAAAGAGTGAAACATTACACTTTCATCAATACAGGAAGGGGATGCTTTTAGCTTGTGATATTTTATCCTTGCAGAGAAACACTCCTGAATGGTTATTATGTGGCTCTCACTGGGTCACCTGGTTAGGGTTGGGTTCTCACCCTGGTTAGGGTTCTCTCATCTTCATCAGAAGTGAGTATGGAATCTCTAAAAGGAAAAGACATCTACAAAGGGAAATAGCAAAGTAATCAATTTGGGTTAATGACGTTCTGTGCATGTTGATTTGGCGTGGTTTATTATCTCTTGCAAATATAACCCCAGATTTGCAAAGGCAAACACATCATCAACAGAGGTTTTTACTTACTGCAGTCTGGGTGTGTCTTCTACCAACAAAAGGAAAATAGGATTTTGGAACATTAGACCATTTGTACAGGAAGAAATAAAATGTTAGTAAGGCTGTGCTCAGTCTGGCTGTTGCACTTCTTATGGGATTTAGGTTTTATTTTCTTGTTCCATTCCCATGTAATTTCACGTGCCCAGAAGTTCACTGAGAGTGTCTGATTCTTGCTTCAAATATATCTACTGCAAAAAGCCATAAGTCTTCCAGAGCAGCATGGTCTATTGGCTCTTCTGTAAAAGCTGTGACATTAGAATCCCCCTCCTATAAAGAGTTTAATAAAGCCGAACAAGAAAAATATGTCCCTGCCATCCTAGACAGCGTCCCCTTCATTGTCATCAGACACTCAGGCTTGCATGCTTTGGAGATCTTGACGGTATTTTTCTACCATAATTTAGATATTTCCTTGACCAGCAGCTAAATACAACCTCCCAGTCCTCCTTGTTAAAAGTGTGCCTTGCACTGATAAGTTATGGAGCAAACAAGTAGAACCAACTAACACATTATGATTTATTCCATGAGGGTATATGAGTGTTTCAAGGATGCTACAGAAAGCTATCAATGTGAAATCAGATTTAAAGAAAAGAAGTGGAGCAGAAAAGATGAGTCTCTTGGAATAATTTCAGCTAGGATAATCAATCCCAAGGTTTACAGGATTTAATAAGGATTTAATGGCGCTTCTCTACTGCTGCACCTCTGAAAGGTTAGAAAAGCATTTAAAGAAGTTAAGCTGGACAAATCTTTCAAAGCTCTGAGTTTGCAGTGCATTAACCCTGGCATATTCTACCTGCTTTCAGTGTGTTATTATAGCATCATTGTACAATTCATTGTTTCTCCTACTAATGAAAATACCTCTGAAAACTATATGGACATACTGTATAGCAGTTTATCCTAACAGTATACATCTAAGTGGTATCATATGAAAAGTTAAAAATAACTGCAAAATAATATTGAAAAACAGATCACAAAATCTACCTTTATTTTCTCTCCTGACTGGTGTTTTTATTTTTCCTTTTTTAATTATGAAGTGCTATGCAATTAAAATTTGTTACATCTTTTCTCTAACAAACAGTTGCTTTTTCTTGAAAAAGTGGTTGCCTGCATGTTTTCTCTTGCCTTTTTTTTTCTGAACTGACTCTTCTGCAGAATATATTTACCTTAGAAAAGGTAATTATAAGGCATCACATTTATTTTGTTTAGCCCTGTAGCTATTAATACAAAGTTCATGTAGTCTTCCAGGCCTGTCAAAAACACACACTAACAAAACACCCCTGCAACCAACTCAAAAGAAAGAAAGAGAGAAAAAAATAGAGTGGGTACTGTTGAAAAATTAAAAAGGTCAACTTGGTCACTGCAAGCCTGTCTTATTGAATATCCCCCTGAAGAATAAAGATAATCTAAAATTATAGTTTACACTGGTAATCAATAAAACAAAGTACACAAGTACACAGGTGTAGTCAATATAAGATTAGGATATCAACAGTGGAATAGAGGAATAAGAAGCATAGTCTTACATCCCAGATGAAAGTGTTGATGTAAGGATTTTTTTTAATTTTTTTTTTTGCTTCAAAGAAAATATTTTGGCCTGCAATGGTGATAAAAGAGTGATGAGTTAGGGGATGTTGATAATATCAATGTAGAATAACTATGCTTCATTTGCCAAAAGAAGCAATTGAACAAATTAAGTAGATATGTGTTTGTATCAATGATGCTTTCAAAGGCTTAGAAAATGTAGTATTTTTTTCACTCAGCTTATTTGTGACCACAAAAACATAGCAAGAAACAGAATGATACTAATCTTGTAAAGCACATACACACAGACAAATCTTGGTGTAAGATATTTCGCCCCTTCACACTGATTTCTAATATCCTTGATTATTTTCTACATGCACTCCTAATTCAGCTCTTCCTGACATGGCAGTGAACATATTCATTCCCAATTAAAGAAAAAATGAGTTTTGAAAAGTTTGCTCTTAAGTGAACTTGAACTGGAAACTGATTTATATTTTTCAGCAAATGTGTTGGAATATTGAGCCCTTTCAGGAAATTCCTTGCTTTTTATTAAGACACTCTCAAAGGATAGGATGAAATAGCTTCCTTAGGACTCTGACCTACATCCAGCCCAGTCGAATGATCAAGAGAAAGTTCTGCATGCACTGAACTCAACAGCATGTCTGCCTACCTTTATACAAGTAACTCAGTCATAGCAACTCATTGATTCATTACAATTGAGCAAAATAGAACTTTTATGTCACACATCAAATTTAGTTTCTAGTTGTGTGTTAAGACGAAAAATGAGAAGGAACATGGGTTGTAAAGGGGCTCATGAAATACAGAATCAGAATTTGGAATCAAACTTTCAAATACTTATGAGTGCACACAAAAGAGAGATGAAAATCTAGCAGTTCTTTTCATTAAAAAAATCCAAACCTTTCTGAATGAATTATATGTTGTATAAATGGCCAAAGTACAGAATATGTTACCTATGAAAGCCAGTCCACTCTGTAATTTATTATACTTTTTTTCCTGCAAATTATTTGCTATTATAGCTGAATGGTGCAGAAATCCAAGGAAGGATAAAGTCAACAGGGGAAAAAGGCAGAAAAGAGCACTATTTCTTTACTTTATAACACACAGTATGTCTATTTTACAAAGCAGAATTTCCAGAAAAACAGCACATGTAATTAATATATTACATCCCTTTGGGAAGCAACTACAAATATGTGCCCCAAAAAGTAACAAGGCAGTTATATAAGATTTTTTCAGCATTCCAATAAAGAGCTCAGGCTCTCTTCAGGAGAGAGAAATGTCTCATGTCTTATATGCCAGTTCTAAGACCACAGATAATCTTCTTTACATGATCATATTCTCACACCTGCATGGAAAAACCTTTTGAAAATTTTAGTAGTGTTTCAAGGAGGAAATACACATTATTCTTCCAGGTGGTTTTTAATTTCTTGAGTTAAGACCAATTTTTTTCTACATAGAGGAGATCTCTTTTCAGCATAAGACACATACAAGACAGCGTTAGATTTGAAAGTCTTTCTTTTTAAACCAGGTAACTGGTTTCACCCTGGCGAGATACATCACTAATGAGCAAAGACATGTAATGTGAGCTTTGACATTTATTTTGAAATTAAACTCACAGGGCTGACCTTAGGTCAATACAGACACCAAAGCCACAAATAGCCCCCAGACACTCACACGGGAGTTTTAATTCCAATAGATTCAAATAGGCCAAGACTTCCCTGCATACTCTTGTAAGTCCCTTTGTTCCCTAAAAATGCAACAGAGAGGCCAGAAAATTTAGGGTGTATGGAATGTTTTTCATAATTTCTCAGATCTTACTTGTTGAGTATTAAGAATATGTTTACCTCATCATGTATCAAAAAGTTTTAGCTATTGCTGTTCTCTCTTTCAAATAAAAAAGTCCTATCCTGTTATCCCTACATGTCAGACTACTCTGTAAAATGCACCTTGGAGAAGAGAAACAGGAGAGAGGCAGAAAGAAGTTAATTCCTTAAAAGAAATTATAAAGATCAGGAGACTGAAAAAAAGAGCTATCTTTAAGAGTTGAAATAAAATTTCCAAATAAATTATGAAGAAAATTAAAAATATTTTTATTTCTTTTATCTCTATTATGCTCAAAATAGATACAATTTACAGAACTTACTTAATTTTCTCCATACCAGTGCAATTGATGTGCAAACATATTCAAATATGTAAAAAAAATATAAAAAATAATTTGTCTAACAAATATAAATTGCCCATCAAAAAGTTTCCAGCCTTAATATGGCATAGGTGATTCAACAATCATTTTTACATTCCTGTTTGTTTCATCAGTCAAAATATGTGAGATTTCATTCTTTTCAACTGATGAACTTATGTTTTTGTTGTTACTAAACATAAACCCTAGGCAGTATCTTCTTCCACAGCTGTTGGCATTGCGGTTCACAGACAATTCACTCTAATAGAGAAGGCAGCTGAGGGACAGCTTGTTATTATTAGGGATCCATATTCCCACAGAGATATTAAAAATCCCAACAACTCAGATACTAGAGCAGCCCTTAGTCTTCAGCCTGCATTCCCATCCTGACAAGACAACAAAAAAATCATATGACCCGACTCAGGAGTGTTGCATGAGCATGGTTTATCTGCACCGAAGACATCACCCCGATTGCTAGCCAGTTCCAGAACAGAACTCAGTATCCTACTGCCATCCCTTGAGCCATCAGCTCCAAAAATACTTTCTGCAGAAGGAAAGCTTCTGTTTTTTTCTCTCTTCTCTTAGAATTATTGAGATCTTGCTAACCCATGCATGTAATATTCCTTTTCCCTTTGCAATGAGAGTTTTACAAGAGCATTTAAGGTGTAGAGTGAGTGAATATGCACAGCAGACAAATGGCCTCTGGATTTAAGAGTCTCCAAGGACTCTCAAACATGAATGGCTGAAACATCTCCAAAGAAATCATTGCAAACTATTGGATTACAAACCTCCCTTTAATATGGATAAAATTAAGGATATTTGAGCGTGCTGAAATATAAAATGACTTCTTATTTAAAGAAACCTGGAATAAGAGATCCACACTTTATTCATATGAAAAACACATAGATATTGTCAAGTAAAAAGAAAAACCAGGTGGGAAAACAATATGTCATTCTTGTTTCCTACTAAAGTTATATTTTTGGTAGTAAAAAATATTATTTCTTATCAGTTTTACAAAACCCTTGGAGAAAATTTATTAATGTTTTTATTAATTCATGAACACCCCTGAAAAATAGAGGAATCTTGAAACAGACTTTTAAAATCAAGCTAATCAGACTAAACCAGGTACAAAATATTTGGCTATTTTCATTCACTTTAAGTTTAACTGAGCTTTGCCTTCTTCATCCATCCCCATTCTGAAAATCAGAATTAAAAAATATATTTGCCTCAGCTCCTGGATGTCAACCTTGATCACAAATATGTATGTGGTGTATTCTCTGTGTTTTTAGCGTGATCAAGTGTCAGAGGTACAGAACCAGCCTAGAGCAGAAAGTCTTCTGGACCACATAATTTTCTGTACAGACAGATGATGGAATGAGTTACAGAAAGATTTCCAAGATTAACTCAGAACATCTTGGCCTTTTAGCATTTAACCTAGACCATTACCATTATTTTTAACAGAGTTCTTATGTGTGAATAATCTATACCATCTGTTGGGTGTAAAAACATAGTAGAAAAAAATACACTTGGGACACAGAAAAATTACCTTTACTGGTGTCTTTTATGAACAGATGCTCAGCATAAAATCCAGTTCCTGGAATAAAATCTTTATTCAGACAGAATCTGAAGATCAATGAACTTTGATTGTTCTCCCACATCCTAACCCTTCAAAACGCTGGATATGAGAAAAATCCTTATCAATTATGCTCCTTGAACAGCTAAATTGCATAGAAAATAATGACTTTATTTTTTGCTATGGTGTTTGTAAGAACTAGATATGAATATTTGAAATGCTAGAGTGACAATGGCTACAAAACCCTGTTTGACATAGTGCAAGTGTAGTAGAAATACCCACAATGTGGAATAAGGCCAAAGAGTAAAAAAAAAAGAATGCAAATTAAGTCGCTAAACTCTGTATGTGGATGTTTACTGTTATTTGAAACATGGCTGACCAGCCAGATAATCATCTTACACATACGTGAAGATGCAGCGATTTTCCTACAACAGTCAGATGCTTCCATTTGAGAAGCTCTGGTATTCAGTCACGTGTGAGACTACACACTGCCAAACACAGAAAAACATGGCAGACAGCCTTTTGTGCACGCTGGTTACAAAAGGGTGTACCCTTTCACAACTTTATGATTCTTTCATTGTCCATTCTTTCTTCTGTGATTAATTTAAAAAAGCTGTGCGTTACATACGGGATTTGACAAAGACATGAGAGGCTAAAACTAGCTTCTGTCATCAGTTTGTGACTGCAAATTTTAGCTATAATCTGTGACAACCAATAAAGGGCTGACCTTGGATGCCAGGTACCCACCAAACTGCCCTATCACTCCCCTCTGCAAGAAGACAGAGGAGAGAAAACATAGTGAAAGTTTTGTGAGTTAAAGACAGGGAGAAATTCTTCACTGACTACCATCATGTGCAAAACAGATGTGAGTTGGGGAAATTAATTTTATAATATTTTTGTAATAACCAAACAGAGTCAGACCAGCATAATAAGAAGTAAAGCAAATCTCAAAAACACCTTCCCCTCCACCTTCATGCCTTCCCCGCCCCCAATTTCTCCTTTTCAGTTCTACCTGCCCCCAGAAGCACAGGAAGATGGGAATAGTGGTTATGGTCAGCTCATCACGCATTGTTTCTGCTGCTGCTGAGGATGAGGAGTCCTTCCCCTCTCCCTCCCATGGGAGACAGCTGTCCTGAACTTCTCCAGCATGAGTCCTTCCCATAAGGTACAGTTCACAAACTGGTCCAGTGTGGGTCCCTCTCCACAGGCTTCAGTTTTCCAGCCAACCTCTTCCACGAAGGCTCCTCCCTCAGTCTGCAGGTCTCTGCCAGGACCTTCCAGCACAGGATTCTCACAGGGTTCAGAGCTTCTTTTTGACCCTGCTCTAGAATGGATCTTGTCCACAGCCTGCAGTTGGATCTCTGCATTCCCATTAACCTCCATGGGCTGCAGGGGTACAGCTGCCTCACCACAGGCTGAACCTCAGGCTGCAGGAGAATCCCAGCTGAGGGTCCTGGTGTACCCTTGTCCCACCTTCTCCACTGAACTTGGTGTCTGCATAGTTGTTCCTCTCATATGGTCTTAATCTTCACTTCTCTTAATGCAATTATATATGGACATAACAATTTTTTTCCTTCATAAGTGTGTTATCACGGAGGCTCTACTACCTTAACTGACTGTCCCAGCCTTGGCAAGTGGTGGGTCTGGGGCCTGGGGCATGGGGAAATCTTCCAGCAGCTTCTCACAGAAACCACCACTGCAGCTCCCCATCCTGCTACCAAAACCTGGCCATGCAAACCTGATACAGCAGCTACATAGGTGATTTGAATTTCTTTGGAAGATACCCTGCCTAACTACATTTGATATGTGTGATCCAGGGTGTCTTCACTCCTAATATGTTCAAAGCGATAGTGAAAATCAAAATGGATTTGTTGTTCTCACCATTTTTGCTATGAAGTTACCTCTCCGGGTTTCCTACTGAAACTGGGCTTTTGTCCTTCTCCAATGACAGAATTTCACACCTTGCAAGAGCCACTGGTCATGGACCCACCTTCCAGACTGTGCTATGACAGATTGTCACAGGCAGATGTGTGGTGGATTTCAACTCCCTGATAAAGCAGATGGGAGCTTTATGACCAATGGTGTAGGCAACAAAGGACTTAGGGACACATGAAGTAATAAATACAGACAGGCTGATTATCTATTGTAGAACATTTAACAGGATTGGAATGGTAAAAATTAAATTGCTTCAACTGCAGTCATGCCATTTTTGTGTTGTTAGCATTTGAATTAGTGAATCATAGAAAAGACAGAAAAAAGTTGAAGTTCTCACCCCTATGAGTAATGGTGCTCAAAAGACTCAGAAATTAGAAAAAATTAACTTCTTAATGATGAAACAAATATAACAATAAAACAAAAGAAAGAGTTCTTTTTCCTTTCTAGTTAAACTTTAACACAAACCACTTCAGATCACAGGATTCTAGAAAAATGAATATGTTCTTTATGGGATAGCACACTATCTCTAGCAGGACAAGTTTTTCTCAAGGTTTCTAGACACTACCATGATAGACAGTCATGGATTTTACAGGTGAGTCTTGACTATAACCTTAAAAGTAAGTTTTTAAAACACTTGTTATGGAGTACATATAATAGGACAGTTTATATACTTTATGTATTGAGTGTCTTTAATATAGCTTTATGATAACTTACTTTCTGCTCATCTCATTGAGATACCTGAATCTTTTGTCCAGAAACACAAAGTTTTATCTTAGTGTCATAGAAGTCATTTTTCTTGTTCTCTTTCTTGCCCCAAGTCATTCTTGTACTCACCTTACCTCTCCCTGTGGGGATTGACAGACATGGACTCTGCCTGTGCCAGCAAAGCAAAGCAAAGCAAAGCCAGTTTATTACACAGTTTACTGGTATTTAGGCCTGTGCCTAGGAGCTCTATCCACACTATTTCCAGCTACATGCGCCCTTACCCAAAAAGACATTAAAAAATTAATTGCCTTCTCCACTTCAAGCCAGCTGGGACTAATAATAGTTACAATCAGGCTAAACCTCCCCAAACTAGCCTTCCTCCACATCTCAACCCACGCATTCTTCAAAGCCATGCTATTCCTATGCTCAGGCTCCATCATTCACAGCCTAAATGGCGAACAAGACATCCGAAAAATAGGAGGACTCCAAAAAATACTCCCCACAACCACTGCATGCCTGACCATCAGCGACCTCAGCCCAATAAGAACACCATTCCTAGCAGGGTTCTGCTCAAAAGACTAAATCATTGAAAGCCTAAACACATCCTACCTAAACACCTGAGCCCTACTTCCAACCCTTCTAGCCACATCAGGTCACTATATTTGTACAAAATTTTGCACTCAGACCACTTCGTTCTGGTCCCCTTCAGAAACACAATCTTCTGATTATTCTTCTTACATTAGTAATGTCCTTTGTTAACTCTTTTGCCAGCAAAGTCCTTGTTACATCTTCCCTCACCAGAGCAGTCAGTTAGAGGGTCAGAGTCACCAGACATGATGTCTTCACTTCTGTTCTTGCATCTCTCCCTTGGCTTTCACTGTACCTGAGCCAAAAGGCCTGAGGTGCTTCTGTAGCTGTCTGATGTCCTGCATCTCCCTGGACAAAATTAGTCTTAGAAGTTCTTTAGAGGACTTTTATTATATTCATATTTTATTCACATAGTTAGAGATACAATGGGAGAACAAAATATTTATGTGTATAATCACTAATTTAAAAAAAAAATGGTTGACAAGGTTGACTTACAGAGGAGCTATATATGTACTTTTGTGCAACCAGAAAATGACTTTGCTGGATTAGTGTAGAGCAAATTATTTCATAAAAATTAATGTTCTTCCATTAATCCTACCATTGTTAAGACTTTTAATTAATTTATTTGCTAAAAATCATATTCACCTAGGGAGTAACTAAAACTTGAAACTCTACAGGTAATTATATCAAGGCTATGGATATTTCAGAAAATTTTGGAAATATTGAAATACTTTTATAATACTATTTGATCTGATAATTTTCTATAGATTATTAGGACAAAAATATATGTCATTCGTATGTATGGTCTTTGAAGCCGTCTTTCTGAGGAGGTCAATATTTTGGAGAAAATTTATTATAGTTAGGCAATTTAATCAAAATTTTATTTGTAAAGTATTTGCTGCACAGATTCCAAACTAAGGTATTATTTTCATATTCTACCTGAAAGCTACTTGAAAAACTCTGGTATTTTTATGTGCATGAATTCCAAAATGGAGTTCCCAGAGACCTTTACATCATTGCAGAATATTTTCCTTTTGAATTCTGTGTTGCACTTTTCTCATTAAAGCACCATAAGTACTAAATAACAAAAAAGGCTTAACAGAACAGAAATCTGGAAAGTCTTCACTTTAGAAACTGTTCCTGGAGATAAAAGGCACTAAAACCTAAACAAAAATGTGCAATAGGGATGTTACTTTTTTCCTTGGTGTTTAACAAAAAATGTGTCAAGAATGTTATGAACCTTCAGAAAGCACATGGACCAGAACCCACCTGAGCATGAGTATGATTGCACAGAAATGAGCAATAAAATTATATTTGAATTAATAGAAGATATTTTCACTAATGATAGTCCCATGAAAGTATACCACTTGGAAAATGCAGGCAGACAACTCTTTCAATGTTCCTCTCTTTAAATGGCCACATCTAAATGGGTTGGTGTCAAAGAAACCAAAGCATTTGTATGTACTTTTAATGAGTTTTATCCACCCAAATAGATTCCCAAACCCAGTGGGATTTCCAAATAATTAAGCTAGTTTTACTCGTTTATTGGTAGCAAGGCAGCCCAGAAAAAAAATCTTAACTATATCAAGTTGGGGGTTCTTTCTAAGTATAGCTTTGTTCAGAAATATTTTCTGTACACCTGACAAGTTGTCATAACATATTATCATTATTTTGTGAGGAAATAACCAGTGGACATGTAAGTGCTTAACATCTTCCAAACAGCAAGACAGTAATCCTCAGGAACAAAACTTCAAGTGAAGACATGAGGAAAAGATTGAGAATGTTTGATTCCAGAACAAAACAGAGAAGTAAACAAACCAACAAACAAACAAACCCAGCCCAGACTCTCCTCAAGCAGGAAGTTTTTATATTCAAAGTCTTAGGATCTACTAATGTATTCTTTAATAAATTATCATCTGCAAAACTCACAAACAGTATGTCAATAGCTCCCAAAGAGCAAAGTAAAGCAGTGAATGGAACAAAGCCTGAGTGAATGGCAGATGTGTTTAAGCACCAGAACTACTGGATTGTTAAAATGGTGTTCCCGTCCTAATCTTTATGGCATTTAGAACTCTCTGGAATGCACCAGGTAGGATAGTATGTGGCATTCGACCTGTGTGAATTTATTATTCCATATCCTCACTTAAAATTACCTATTGCCTACTTCAAGTCAATGGCGAAGTGTCTGTATCTTTATTTTTATTTCTGTTATATTAAGAAATGTAGGTATGACAAAATGCTGTCTCTTTACTTTGAAGTGCAAATTTTTTGTGCAAAGTTTACATAAGCTTGACATCACACAACCTACCTGTCATTTTCTTTAAACATTTCCAAGAGAAAAAAAAACAGAGAAAAGGTAATGTATGATATTTTCTACTCACTTCGATCAATTTAAATACATCTACTAGCCTTTAATTTTTTACAAAAAATATTTAGTAATTTCTTACTTTTTATAAAAATAAAGTCTTCGATTAATATCTGGTCAATGTCTAGCATCCTTGTACACAGTAGGCCTATAGATCACCCAGGGACACATAGCAAGATTATCAGAGGTTAAACATTATAGGAGATTTGCACAAGGAAAGACAGAAAGCCTCAGAAGTCACAAAAAGTAAAGGACTTGTAAAGGATTGTCCTAGCTGAGATGGAGGCAGCAGAAAGCCATGAAAATTTAACGCACCAGTACAGATTTGGTTGTACAGATATTTGCTTTGGCTTATGAAATGCAGCAATCACTGAAATTGCAGAGCACCTTTAATTCCCTTGGGTTCCAGTTCCTCCAGATACTGCTTGATACCTTCCACGATTATTTCCTAACTAATTCTCTCATATATTTACTTTTATTAACACAAATGCTTGTTGATCCCAGCTTGCCAAGCCAAATGCAATGACAATTAATCCTACAACTTGTAAATTTGAAAAATAACTTTCATACTGTGAACAACATAAGAAAGTTGAAGTTTTCATTTGCTAAGCAGTTAAGATTTTCACAATAAGGATGTAAGAAACCTAAGGGGAGTGGAAGAGGACTGTTGCTGCTATTTTAATGAAATATTCTTCCAAACACAACTAAAAAGCTATTGCCCATATCTGTATATTATTTTTAAATACTTGGTATGTTACATAGAAAAATACTTAAATTATGTATCATATCAAGCATGCACTTTTTAACCACAGCTGTCTCTAAGAGTTGTGTCCACTCCAAAGAAAATATCAGATTCAGTTCAGGCATATGTTTTAAATAATCTAGGGTAGTGTGCAGTCAGGAATAATTTATTATGCACATCTGTAAGAGTGCTACATTTTAAAAGACACAGTTTTTATTAGAGCTTAACATTATTTTCTTAGGGGGAGGGCAGAATTCTGAGAGTTTTAAAGAATCAGTTTTCTTCTTTAATAAAAAACCCCAAAAGCAAAAACAAACAAACAAAAAAACCCCTACACACTCAATTCAGTCCAGATTTTATTTGATCATTCTGCATGGTTTTGTGACTTTTCAACATGATGAAACAAAGGATTAAAGTTCAAAATCCCCCTCTTTAAATAGAAACAGCTTTTACCAGGAGGAGACAGAAATCTTTGTTCTGAGCTGACAGCAAAGGGCTGCATTCTGCCCTTGACACAGCCACCCACTGCCATTTGGGGTGGGGGAGCAGTGTGCATGGGGTGAGGGGCTTGTTAGTCATCAGTGTTTGCTCTGGTTTCTTTTAATTTTCTTTTGAGGTGTGAGGAGATGAATCCTGTTGAAAAAAAACCAAAAACAACTTTAACTTGCTGCATGGAAATATCACTGGTCAAGGCTGATCTTGATCTACACTGCTGCAGTGCAGCACCTTGGCATACTCCAGCTAGTACCCCGCATTCTTGCAAAGGTGTTGACTCACTGTGCCTTTCCTTCTCTTTTGCTTCAAGAATTTCTGGCCAGGAAGGGACAGGGGCACCTCAAATACAAGTCCTCAGCCTCAAAGGAAAAATATATCTATGCAGTTGGCAACCCTTCAGAAAGTGGGAATCATGGATTTTTCTACATGGAGGTTAAGTTTTTCTAAGGGATGACAGAATAGACAGGAGCTGCATTTTGCAGCCTACAGAGCAAGTATGCTCAGCTGAAGCTTTCAAGTGATCTTCTGCAATTATACAAAATCACAGCCTTCGTGTTCTTTGTTCCCACAACACTCCACTTGCTGCTAGCAAGAGAAATCTGCAGTTTCAGGCTTGCTAGTTTACTCTTACCCACAGGTCCAGGATGCCCGTCCATCTCTGAACACAACATTCCAAAAACAGTGGTGTTTCTCTAGTATTCCATCTATCTCCCTGCACCTCACATCTCTGTGCAGAGCATATGTTGAATAAACATTTTGAAGCTGGGACATGTTTTCTAAATATACTACCAGTAAGACATTGTTCTTTTGAAGAAGTTATCCTTTTTTTTTCAAATTCCAAGTCTTATTCTGCCTGATGGGTTGTGAAGACTAACAGCTTTGCCTTGATCGGAGTTGCCGCTGTAGATGGATTGCAAAGCCTGGAACCAAAATCTAATCCTACCTTGATGTTAGGTTTTGCCAATAATAATGTTGTTCCCCATTAAGCATTGTGTCCTTTCTTGTATAGCATTTAGGGTGAGATTTGGAACTTCTATTTGATTGTGTTTTATTACCTTTTACCAATTTCAATAGATGCCATAGAAAATATGTCAGAGTATCTCTCCTATCTTTTCTCCTAGTTTCAAAAGAAGAGAGCAGCTTTTTTGTCCATATTTATTTAAGCAAAAATAAAGAAAATTGCATCTTTGATAAATGAAAGCATTTGTAATTCCTTTATCCAAGTAGAATATAACAGATATAATATTATTAAATATTGTTATTAACTGAATCCATGAAAATGGGCAGTCAGCCTCAAGTTTCTTCCTGTATTTTACAGGCACATAAATTTCTCAAATAGCATCTTGGAAGATTCTTTGACAAATGTGCAAAATTTACAAATATTAGCAAATTTAATTTGAATATACTCATATTTCATAGGAACTATGTTACAGAAAAGACTAAATTTTATGTGACTTTGAGTTTCACATTGCATAAGCAGAACTTCATGAAGGAATTATGTTGCTGAGTTTAATAAGCACATGTGCAATTTATGGCATTATCAAAAATTGGAGAATATAATACCTACAGAGTTGTTGAAATTTGACAGAATGCATTTGTTCACAGCATAAACTCATAAAAAATAGAAAGGCTAATTTTAATATTGATTATTTGGACTAATAATTGTACAGTGGCAGCTGATATATTATTCAAACATATTAAGATATGGAAAATCTGGAAGATATTCAAAAACAAGTTAAAATATGACTAAAAGACAATACCAAGATATGCTGAACAATGAGCAGTTTTGGCAGGCACAAAATTATCTGTTCTATTATAATATTAATCTTCTCTATTAAGGAGATATCTCAAGAGAAGCACTGATTTTTGAAAATAAATACTGCAAGAATTTCACTACAAATATTTCAGAACACAAAGTCCTGCTGGGGAAACCTATAGACAGTGGATTCATGCTCTGTAAACATACTTGATACAGCCTTTGTTCAGCATAACAATTTTTGACAGAGCATATAGTACTAATAAAAGGCAAATTAACTGCTTTATGGACTCTTTACTGACTTCAGCATTTTCACACTATGCAAACTCCATTAATCACAGTTTCTGGACTGAAAAATTAAAGTTACAGAAGCTAGATTTTAATCACATTAATTATAGTTTCTATATTTAGCATCTCTATTTATAATCACCATTTAGTTAGATTAACTAATTGTTATGACAAAAATAATTGATGTAAAAGGCCCTATACACTCAGAAAGCTGTAGAGTAAAAGCCTTACAAGTATACCTCCCTGCTGTGATGCAGTGTGATGGAGAGCTCAGAACTGGGCTCAAATGCAATTTTATTATGATTTCAAGATGACTAAAATAACAAATACCTATCAATCATATTGTGAAGGTAATAGCTCTACAGCCTCCATTGATAAGAAAATCACACACGAATAGTATCACAATCAAGCTGAGCCCGTAGATATCAGTAAGAGGTGACTTTTGTGACATTAATTACCCCTGGTATTAATAGAAACATATCCCATGTTTCCGCACAGTCAATAGGCTCCAGTAAACTGAGTCTCAAAGCCGCAGTGTGTGTATGTGTGTGTGCATGTAAAAACTGTGTATTACATCCTGCCATGTTTAATTCATATCATGTGTGCTCTTTGGTATGGCACCTTGCAGCTATGTGCTCATAACCTTTAATCTGAGAAAACTTTTCTACAAACTGGAAAGTACTTTATTCTTTTTCCATACACCAGGAAATTAAATGCAGATAAAGTAACTGATTTACAAAGAATACTACAATTTTTTTAGAGCAAAGAAATAAAAGTAGGATATGCAAAATATGGGAGCACTTTCTTCAAAATCTTTTCCCATAATCTATTATTATACCCCAAGAAGGGGCAAAGGAGAAAATTATCATTTCACTTAAAAAATACGTTGTAGATCTAATTTTAAATGTAATTAAAAATAAATTAAAAATAAAATAGCAATCAAAAAAACCAATTACCCTGGGCATAATCACATTTATTTTATATTTATTTTTATTGTCATGGTTTTGATATATTCAAATGTCATGCCTTTTGTTTTTCCTTACAAGTTATTTTTTTCTCTCTCCAGCATTTTGAATGGCCATTGCTAGAGTGGGTCATTTTTGTTTTCTTAAATGGTCTTTCTGATGGAATGTCATTCATTTATAAAAAGAAATTCCCTAACCAGAAGTCAAAATTTTCTCCTGAATGGATTTTTGTCTGCCGAAGTGATACTGTTAAGGGCATTGAGATATTACCTTTCCATGCAATTCAAATAAGTCACCCCAATATTCACCTTTTAAGCTTGTTCTATGAAAATCAATATGTTTGCTTCCAAAAATATTTTTGTAATGAATGATAGAAATTTTCCGTTAAAAAAATAAGACTGGTATATGTTAGTAGTGTTTAGCTTTTTATTATTTTACCTAAAATTTCTTTCAAGACTGTCGTGGGTTGACAGCCTTTATCCCAATATCGTGTGTTGTGTCTGGCAGCTGTGCCTTTTCTCTCTTCCCCCCCCCCGGCCGTCTTGCTGTGGCGGGGCGGGGAAGAGAGGGGGGGGAGTGCTTGACCAGGCTTTTTGGCTCTTGGCTTTTTGCTGCTTGGCTTGGCTAGCCGCTTTGCTTGCTTGCTTTCTGCTTTTGCGCTGTTTTTTTTCTTTTCTTTTGTTCCCTCTTTCTTACCCTCCCCTGAAGATACTGGACCGGTTCCGGACCTGACCTGAGACGTCCAGGACACCTGGAGCTTGCAAGAGAAGCTTGACGCCCTCACCATACACAAAGTCTGTTTCTTTCCTTTTCTTGTGTTGGGGAGTGTTCTTTTGTTACTTGTAAATAAATAGGTTTTGTTTTCCACTTTGCTCCTCCGAGAAATTCCTTCCCGAACCCGGTGTTGGGGGAGGGGTGGTTGGAGGTTTGTTTTGTTTTGGGGGGCTCCCTTTTGGAGATTTCCCCTAATTTGTCCTAAACCAGGACAATATACTTTTTTGGTGCATTGGCCGGGAAACGGAGGCCAAAAAAAAAAAAAAAAAAACAGTGGAAAAAAAACCTATAACAATAATATTTTGGTTTTGGCTATTTTGGTGGGCATATTGGTGATTCATAATGTCATTTGGAGTGGAAGCTTGCCGGTATTTCTGGTCCCTAGGGGTTTTTGAAGTTTTAATACTTTTGTGGTCCCTGGGGTTATTTCCTTACCCAAAAATAGCTCTGATGTTGTCCCTAATAAGTAGCTTTTGTAAGCGGGGGGCACTAACCAGAATAGTCATTGTGCTGGTCTTATGTGTGATGATGTGTCGGATAAAAATGCTGGACTTCATTTCAGGAATGTATGGGTTGCTGTTATGGTTGTTTACTCAGTTTGTTTGGGGAGAAGAAGGGGAAGGGGCTTTTCAGCCTTTGTCCTCCTTCTTCTCCTCCAAATTGTTGACATCTCTATTAGAAAATACTGAATTTCCCCTGAGTTTGAAAGAAACCATCTTTCTGGCATTTAATTTATTAAGCCTTTTCTATACTGTCTGGAGTGTGTATAAAATGAAGACTGAGATTTCTAGAGGGGTTAGAGACACTCCTGACTTAGGAGTAAAACAAAGCAGGAAAAATCTTGACTGGAGTGGGAAATGGGAGGACATGGGCCAGACTTTAAAGGAATTTTCCGATCCTATAGATTGGGACTTTCCATCTGATCAAATTCAGGATCCAGTCGAGGTGGCAAAGTATTTGAGGGAGAAGTGCCATGGTAATACTAAGGAGGAAAGGGTTACTGCAGTGAGCTGGGCCTTGGCGTTTGTTTACCGTACTCTGCTAGATACTGTGGAGCAGCAGATAGCAGAAAGGGAACAGGGAGATAAGTTAGTTACTATCCCAGTGACCCAGGCTGCAGCTAACATCCCAGGCTCCAGGCTAGCAGCTGAATCAGACAATAGGCCCCAACCCATGGCTGTTGCAGCTAATACAAGAGGTGGAAAGTGTAAAGGCAAGACTGATCGAAAGGTGGAGGATGATGATGATGATGCAGGAGAAGGACCCTCACCAAAATCAGAGGCCACATCAAGGGGCACAGAATCTGGAGCTAATATTGACTCCTTTTCTCTGAAGGACCTCAGAGGCCTAAGAAAGGATTACAGACGACAACCTGACGAATCTATAATTAGTTGGTTAGTCCGCCTTTGGGATGCTGCAGGGGAGGTTACAATTTTGGATGGTACTGAAGCGAGGCATTTGGGATCCCTGTCACATGATCCTGTCATCGATCAAGGTATGATGAGGGGGGCTAACCCTCACAGCCTCTGGGAACGGGTCCTAAGAAGCGTAGCAGAACGATACCTGTGTACGGATGATCTCTATATGCAGCAGACACGGTGGAAGACCATAGAACAGGCGATCCAACGCCTGAGAGAGATGGCGGTGGCAGAGCTCATTTTCTCAGATGATACAACAACTAGGAATCCGGACCTGGTACCATGCACACCTATAATGTGGAGGAAACTTGTGCGACTTGGGCCACCTGAATACGCTTCTGCCCTAGCAATAATGAAGCGGGATGATACATATGAGACTGTGCTCGATATGGCAAAGAAGCTTCGAGCGTATGCAGATGCTGTGCATGGCCCAACTCATGCCAGAATTGCAGCAGTGGAAACCCGACTGCAGAAACTAGAGGACAAAATAGAGGAGAATCATAAGAAACTCCGGGAAGAGATTAAGGAGGACCTTATTCAAATCTCAGCTGTACAAATTAGAGGCCCTGGTGTCCAACGCTGGCGCTCCTTTGATGGGGAGAGAAGGTACATCCCACGGGCTGAGTTATGGGCTTTTCTGCGTGAGTCTGGAGAAGACATGAGGAGATGGGACAGAAAACCCACCGCTGCTTTGGCACAACGGGTGCATGATTTGAAGAAAAGAGAAAGTATCACCAAAAGGATAGCAGCTCCGGTCGCTCGTAGCCGAGATGTTAAGTATGCTGATGACGATGACATGTCCGATCCCCTTGAAGGAACTTCTAAGGCATATGCCCAGGGAAAGAAGGACAATCTGGCTTAGAGGGGCCCTGCCTCCAGCCAGGAAGAGGCACGGGAGAACCGGGTATTCTGGAAGGTGTGGATCAGATGGCCTGGCACATCAGAGCCACAAGACTATGAAGCATTGGTTGACACCGGATCACAGTGTACCTTAATGCCATCAGAACACGTGGGGACAGAACCTGTTTCCATTGCTGGAGTGACAGGGGGATCACAACAGTTGACTTTGTTGGAAGCTGAGGTGAGCTTGACTGGGAAGGAGTGGCAGGAACATCCGATTGTGACTGGTCCAGAGGCTCCGTGTATTTTGGGCATAGACTTCCTCCGGAATGGCTATTACAAAGATCCTAAGGGATTCAGGTGGGCTTTTGGAATAGCTGCAGTGGAGATAGAGGGTATTAAACAATTGAATACCTTGTCTGGACTATCAGAGAACTCATCTGCAGTAGGACTCTTGAAGGTAGAGGAACAACGAGTGCCAATTGCCACCTCAACAGTGCACTGCAGGCAGTACCGGACGAATCGAGATGCCGTGATCCCCATCCACAAAATGATCCGAGAGCTGGAGAGCCAAGGGGTGGTCAGTAAAACCCACTCACCCTTCAACAGCCCTATCTGGCCCGTGCGAAAATCTGACGGAGAATGGAGATTGACTGTGGACTATCGTGCCTTGAATGAAGTGACTCCACCACTGAGTGCGGCTGTACCGGACATACTGGAACTGCAGTACGAGCTGGAGTCCAAGGCAGCAAAGTGGTACGCGACCATTGATATAGCTAACGCATTTTTCTCCATACCTCTGGCAGCAGAATGCAGGCCCCAGTTTGCTTTTACATGGAGGGGAGTGCAGTATACCTGGAACCGACTGCCCCAGGGGTGGAAACACAGTCCTACCATCTGTCATGGACTGATCCAGGCTGCACTAGAAGAGGGTGAGGCTCCAGAACATTTACAATATATTGATGATATCATTGTTTGGGGGAACACGGCAATAGAAGTGTTCGAGAAAGGAGAGAAGATAATTCATATTCTCTTGGAAGCCGGATTTGCCATTAAGAAGAGCAAAGTCAAGGGACCTGCCCAAGAAATTCAGTTTTTGGGAGTGAAGTGGCAAGATGGACGGCGTCAGATTCCTGCAGATGTTATTAACAAAATCACTGCTATGTCCCCACCAACTGATAAGAAGGAAACACAAGCTTTCTTAGGTGCTATAGGTTTCTGGAGGATGCACATCCCTGAGTATAGTCAGATTGTGAGACCCCTTTATCTGGTTACCCGCAAGAAGAACAACTTCCATTGGGGCCCTGAGCAGCAGCAAGCTTTCATCCAAATCAAGCAGGAGATCGCTCATGCTGTAGCCCTTGGTCCAGTCAGGACAGGACCAGATGTGAAGAACGTGCTCTACTCTGCAGCCGGGAGCCATGGTCTGTCCTGGAGCCTTTGGCAGAAGGTGCCTGGCGAGACCCGAGGCCGACCATTGGGATTTTGGAGTCGGAGCTACAGGGGGTCTGAAGATAACTATACTCCAACAGAAAAGGAAATCTTGGCCGCCTATGAAGGAGTCCAAGCCGCCTCGGAGGTGATTGGTACAGAGGCACAACTCCTTCTGGCACCCCGACTACCGGTGCTGGGATGGATGTTCAGAGGAAAGGTTCCCTCTACCCACCATGCCACCAATGCTACTTGGAGTAAGTGGATTGCCCTCATTACGCAGCGCGCTCGAATTGGGAAGTTAAATCGCCCTGGGATCCTGGAAGTAATTACAAATTGGCCCGAAGGTGAAAGCTTTAGTGTCGCGGATGAGGAACAAGAGCCAGTGACCCGGGTTGAGGAAGCTCCGCCATACAATCAGTTACCAGCAGAAGAAACGCGTTACGCTCTATTCACCGATGGTTCTTGCCGCGTCATAGGGATGAAACGGAGGTGGAAAGCAGCTGTATGGAGTCCCACTCGACGGGTTGCAGAGGCTACTGAAGGAGAAGGCGAATCCAGTCAATTCGCTGAAATCAAAGCTATTCAACTGGCCCTAGGTATTGCAGAGAGAGAGAAGTGGCCAAGGCTCTATTTGTATACCGATTCTTGGATGGCAGCCAACGCTCTATGGGGATGGCTGAAGAGATGGAAAGAGGCGAACTGGCAGCGAAGAGGAAAACCAATTTGGGCTGCGGAAGAGTGGAGAGATATCGCTACTCGGTTAGAGAAGTTACCTGTGAAGGTTCGCCATGTAGATGCCCATGTCCCCAGAAGTAGAGCTAATGAAGAGCAGCAAAACAACCAGCAAGTACATCAGGCTGCAAAGATAGGGGAGTTGAAGATAGATCTCGACTGGGAGCATAAGGGAGAGTTATTCTTAGCACGATGGGCCCATGATGCCTCAGGCCACCAGGGTAGAGATGCCACCTATAAGTGGGCACGAGACCGAGGGGTGGATCTAACCATGGACAGTATCTCTCAGGTTATTCGTGACTGTGAGACGTGCGCTGCCATTAAGCAGGCCAAGCGGGTGAAGCCCCTCTGGTATGGGGGGCGGTGGTCTAAGTACAAATACGGGGAGGCCTGGCAGATTGATTACATCACACTGCCTCAGACCCGCCAGGGCAAGCGCTATGTACTAACCATGGTAGAAGCCACCACGGGATGGTTGGAAACCTACCCTGTGTCTCATGCCACAGCCCGTAACACTATCTTGGGCCTTGAAAAGCAGGTCCTTTGGAGGCACGGTACTCCCGAGAGAATTGAGTCGGATAATGGGACTCATTTTAAAAACAATCTTATTAATACTTGGGCTAGGGAACATGGCATCGAGTGGATATACCATATCCCCTATCATGCACCAGCTGCAGGGAAGGTGGAAAGGTATAATGGATTGTTAAAAACCACCTTAAAAGCATTGGGTGGGGGGTCTTTAAAAAACTGGGAGCAGCATTTAGCAAAGGCTACCTGGTTAGTTAACACTCGAGGTTCCACCAACCGAGCAGGTCCTGCTCAGTCTGAGCTCCTTAAGATAGTAGATGGGGATAAAGCCCCAGTGGCCCATGTCAGAGGTTTGTTGGGAAAGACAGTATGGATCAACCCTGCCTCGAGTACAGACAAACCCATCCGTGGGATTGTCTTTGCTCAAGGACCAGGTTATACATGGTGGATAATGCAGAAAGATGGAACAACACGGTGTGTACCTCAGGGAGACCTGATTGTGGGATGAGACTCATATATGAATGTCATTGTTTGTTGAATGTGAGACAGAAGGAAACTGTAAGTGTCAAAGGTCTGAGCAAGTAAGATGAGAGGAATGCGTAAGTGTCAAAGGTGTGAGTAAGTGAAATGAAAGTTTTTATTGTATATTCACGATATGGGATAAGGGGTGGAGTGTCGTGGGTTGACAGCCTTTATCCCAATATCGTGTGTTGTGTCTGGCAGCTGTGCCTTTTCTCTCTTCCCCCCCCCCGGCCGTCTTGCTGTGGCGGGGCGGGGAAGAGAGGGGGGGGAGTGCTTGACCAGGCCTTTTTGCTTTTGGCTTTTTGCTGCTTGGCTTGGCTAGCCGCTTTGCTTGCTTGCTTTCTGCTTTTGCGCTGTTTTTTTTCTTTTCTTTTGTTCCCTCTTTCTTACCCTCCCCTGAAGATACTGGACCGGTTCCGGACCTGACCTGAGACGTCCAGGACACCTGGAGCTTGCAAGAGAAGCTTGACGCCCTCACCATACACAAAGTCTGTTTCTTTCCTTTTCTTGTGTTGGGGAGTGTTCTTTTGTTACTTGTAAATAAATAGGTTTTGTTTTCCACTTTGCTCCTCCGAGAAATTCCTTCCCGAACCCGGTGTTGGGGGAGGGGTGGTTGGAGGTTTGTTTTGTTTTGGGGGGCTCCCTTTTGGAGATTTCCCCTAATTTGTCCTAAACCAGGACAAAGACCAAGATATTACTTAAAATATTTAGATTTCAGAATATTTTCTTCTGTTTCTTTTAAATAAATAAAAAACCAAAAATCAAAAATATAGTCAAATACCTCCTATTGTTTTCTGTTTGTTATTTCTTCTCCAGGCCAGAAAAATATTCTTTGGATGTAGTGCAAGTACAATTTGTATTCACAACTATTTTTGAGGGTTTTTGATTATCTTCTTCTGCAGTCATATGCAAAGTCAAAAATTTTATCTGAGGGATCAGATTAGTTTTTACTAATAACAATTTTATTAGTTAATAATAGTAAATGTGCTGCTAATTATTATTGTTAGGAGTTAAATAATTATTTAATAATTATACTATTAATTATTAATAATTTTTAGTAATTTCAAGGCTCTAAACTGCAAAAATTAAAATTAGATGTATTGGTGTGATATATTGCATACTTCCAGCTTTCAAATTGTTAATTCTTGGATTTAGTGATCCTCTCTACACCAATCATCAGCTCTTTCAAAACTATCTTTCATATGGCATCTTCCATGAGCTCCTCTGCATCCCTGAGGAGATTACTCTTTTTACCAAGGACAGTCAAATATTTAAAATTAAAGGGAGCAACTTACATTCATGGAAAATATTCAATAAGTATAAGGCAGTAATAGATAGCAAACGACATTGTTTTGGAGTACCACTTGCAAGTGTTTGAAATGTGTGATCAATTCCTGTTGCAAATTACATATATTCAAGACATCAAACTATGATCAGGAATTATAGAAACCAACATAATGGAAGATAGAACAGACAGGTTCATGATGCAGGTACAAATTAGTTCCTTTTTAGAGAAAGTGCATAATTGCTAGCTGGAATTTTTGTTCCTCTAAAATAGATTTAATTTATTATTTAACGGTATTTGTGGCTGCAGAGGTTTCATTCAGGGTGTTCTTATTCTTGTTCAACTGCTGTCTAGCAATATGGTTAAGGTTAGTGAGGGGTAGGAATCTTACAAAACTTGCAGACCAAGAAAAGGTAAAATACTTTTTTTTTTTAATAAGCAGCTCTAGGACTAGGATAGGAATAAAAGAAAATTTTGCTGAAGGAATAAGGCATGAAGTTGGAACTACATAAATTAGGCATTTTAACTAGTAAACAACTACACCGAAATTGCAACTTTTCAAACCAGAACTGCATTTCAGATGACTATATTGCGAACACACCCTCCATTTTTTGTTGTGGCTCATACACCACTGACTGCCAGTTGTAGGGAATGATGTTTTAGAATTACTTCATTTCATCAACTGGTCTTCACTGCAACAGAGAATACCTTCAACGACACAGACTGATGTTCTCCAATTGTGACATGCAACTACTATCAGTACCAGGACGAGCAATTTTGCCTGCAGTTTCCCTCAGAGGGCTGCAATCAACCTGTGCAATGCTACAGGGGCCTATGCACCCACTGATCATGTCACGGCCTTCAGATGCTTTTGTTTTTACTGCCTTGTCCTTTAAACAATCCTGTCTGTTTCTGCTGCTTTTGTGCAACTTATTCCAGTAGAGAATGTCTGATTCTTTTTTAGATTCATCCTTTTTCTTACAGTCACAGAACTTCAGTTATTTATCTGTCTTAAGCCCCTTTCCAAAGACACAGTTGTGACAACCCTTCATGTGTTCAGGACTTAAGCTATGTGCTTAAACTTCCATGACATTCAAAAGTTAAGCATATGTATGTGTACAATTTGTGTGTGTACAAATTATGATCACCTTCAATGAAATCTTTTTCAGACTACTTTTAAGCTGCTGCAACTTTCACGGGGGATCATGCGATCCTATTTAAAATTAATTCTGCAGAATTTTACAGATCTTTTTCCCTCTTAGACATGATGGAAAACTTTTTTCTAATGTGTCCACTTGCTCACTAGGTACACACTATTCTTGAAGTAAAGTCATTTAAACCCAGTTCAAGTGTAGTACATCAGCACTGAGGAGCAATTTATCTTTACTCTCCTTTCATTTGCAAACTTGTCCTCTAGTGATGAGGTTTTAATTCCTTCTCCCTCCATTTCTCCACACTTTCCCGTAACTGTTCTATAATGATTAATTCTAAAATATTTTAGTAACTCAGCCATGCTAAATAATTTAAGTGCCCTCACAACTTTTCTACATCCTCTTTTCCCTATATGATATAAAATCAGATCTGTTCAATCTCATGTTGGCCACCAATAACTCCTGTTTCTGTCATGTCTTAATTACTTTCTCTTTAAGTCTTTCACTTATGTGTGACAATATTAAATAAAGCCTTTCCATCATTGTTAATTATAAGTGTGACTGTGAATAATTATTCTCCAAGTTTGCAGGGTTTAATTCACATTTACAGTGGAAAGTATAAAACTTCTCCTAATACTATATTCAGACCTAAATTCAGAAAAAAAAAAAAAAAAAAGTAAATTAATAAGAGATGTGGTGCTTCCTTCTAATTATAGTCATATATGTGGAAAGATCACAAATCAGTTTCTCTGAGGAGGAGAGGATTATTCCAGCCCATTTGAATGAGGGTGGAGATAGATACAACATATAAACCAAGCAATTCCAATGCAGGGTACACAATACAGATCCATTCACTGGGGGGTGTCACAACTGGATATCTTTGACACCCCAGGTACCATTGCATACCATCTGAGTCTGGTTATATTTTTGGCTTCATTTGTCTGTAGTAAGAAACTATACCACCAGAAAACCACCTTGATAATTCATAAGGGCTGTAGTAACATCTGGCTACCAGTTGGTAGGCACAACATCACACAGATTTAACTCTGCCTCGCTCTGCTCACAGAGTACATCATTAAGAATGAATCCTACTTATAACACTCAAGGATAAAACACACACTTAAATTTTTACCTGTCCAAAAGGAATTCTAGTCACTTGTCTGATTAATAAATTCTGTGTTTCCAATGAGGGATTACTGTGCATGCATAATTTAATATACAAAAATTAGGACTAATTGCATCCCCATGACCAGTATCTCAAGAACCATCTTCACATTCTTGAAGGTGTTATTAAAAGCTTTAAGGTGTCCCAAAAGTCAAAGTGTATTACAGGTATATTCCCCAAAACTCTTCTATATGAAAGTGACTTAATGAGACATTCTGAGTACAGAAAAAAGGAGGGAAAAGATAAAAAAGGAACAGTTACTGAAAGATAGACCTTTGCTATCTCATTGTTACCCATCAATAGGCCAAAGTTTTCTAACATCTGACCTAAAGCCTAGGTACTTATAAAATAAATTCAGATGGTCAAAATAAAGAAAAATACGATAATACAAGTAAATAAAAAAACCCTAAAAATAATAAAACAATTACTAGACTAAAAAATAAAAATAATAAAGGTGTTAATGGTGTTCAAAAATAAAGCTTCTCAAACAGGCCTATCATGGATGAAACAGGGACAAGAAAGCTAAGAAACTTCTGAGAACAGCAAATATTTAATTGTAATGTAGAGTCTGAAGGTGAACAAAGAGCCTGATTGCAAATTGAAGTTTTGAAGAGTGAATTTTAAAAAGCACAGTGAGTGACCCTGGATGAAAGACATAGATAAGTCTACTTGTATACAAACAAATTAGTTCTTTCTGGCTTTCAGGGTAAAAGAAGAAAAGACTGAAATGTTTTGTCCTAGAACAAGAAAATTCTGAAAGACAAAAAGAGATTTTTTTTAGTGTGAGAAATATGTTTCTTATCCTGAAGAGTTAAAATTCCACAGTGAACCAATTTTTCAGCGGAGATAAATAAAAGTTAGCATGATCTCCCATCCTCAAATGAAGTGCAGACCTCAACATTGCTATGGTAAACTTAATAAAATATTTTAGTTTTCTAGAGCACTGGGAGTTTCACTCTTTTTGTCCCTCTTTTTCCTAGTTTTCTTCCCTGTATTCATAAATGAGAAGTAATCTTTAAGAGATATCATCATGAGGAAGTGAATCATACTGAATTGTTTTGGAGGAGCATTATTGACCCAGAGGATAGACTGAAATCTCTTACGACAACACTTCTGGGAAAAGTCATCCATTTGCAGTAGAAAGAGGTGGCTCTTGACTTAAAATGAGTTTACCATCAAGGAGAAAATAACCATGGTACTCTGTGACTTCTTTTACTAAGATTTTTTTTCCTTCACTATTATTGATGTATTTACCATTATGTACCTTACCTCTGTGAAGCAAGGAATTAAAGAGTACGCCTTCACAAAGGGAACTGAGACACACATAGTAGCACTATAAGCAATTTACCAATAGTGACACTATTATGTGAAAGAACAGGGAGCTGAACCCCTGTTTGTCAATCCAATCAACATTTTTAAATCAAAATGCTGGCTCACCTATCTAGGCCTCTAGCCAAAACTAAAATTGAACTCCACTGGAGACTTTTTGTAAACTCTTCAGCTGAATGTTTCATAGCAGACATTCTTTCTTTATAGGCAGTGGGAGACGGCAAAAAAGCAACAAAGTAAAATTAGGAATGTAATGTATTTCAAAACTATGAATTAAAGGAGATGGTCAATACGGGTCACAGGTACCTAGCTTCCTTACATTATTAAGCCTTTTCTCTAAAAGTCTTCAGCTACATTCCAAGTGACCTTTCAGATCATGCATATATTTAAAAATAAATAACTACTGGAAAACTAGCATTAAAAAAAAAAAAAAGAAGAAAGAAGGCTTTCAGCTGTGATGTGCTCCCCATAAGTTAAAACCAATATTGTTCCAAATACTATGGTTCCTTGAAAAAAAAAAGCAAAAACAAAAAACCAAACAAAAAAAAAAAAAAAACAAAAAAAACAAAAACAAACAAACAAAAAAAAAAAACAACCCATTTTAATGACAGGTTTTCCTGCACAGTGGTATTTTTAGATGCTATTAATAGAACAGATGCTATTAATTACCAACAGAATTGTCCTTCTGCCTGGGAGCACCGACATGTGGCTGGCTGTGGGTGACATGCAGGAAAGAGAAGAACTTGGTTCTCACCTAGATGGAGCTGACACTTATGTGATTTGGGTTATGTCGTTAGCTGGGATCAGATGTGCGACTTCTGCTTTAGGAAGACTTAAAGTTATAATTTATGGCTTAAACATCTTCATTAAGAAATTTTGCTTATTATAGCAAAAGTCCATAAAAACTGTAGGGAGGATCAGCAAAACACTGAATGGGGACCTGAACTGTTCACTGCCCATTGATGAAGATAAGAACACTTAGATAAAATGAGATGAGATAATTGATGAAAATAAGAATATAGAGAGATCAAGCTGAGCATCTTTGGGATGGAGACCACACCCCAGGGCTCTCAGTTGCAGGGATTGAACAGACCCTCACACCAGAGGGTGGGGACAGGAGAGGGTTTTGGGTGTGTGGTGAAAAAGTCTCTGGTCCCAGGCAGCTAACACCATCCTCTGCACTGCAGACCAGCTCAGCTCTGAGGCCCCTTCACCCCAGGAACAGCCACATCCACATGAAGGACAGCAGAGGGGGTGTCACGGCCCATCAAAGGCCTGCCCCCCAAAAGGGTCCCCAGATCCTGCACCAGAGCATGCAAATGATCCAAGAGATCCACAGTGCTGCAAGGGACAGTGTCAAACCTAGCTCCCTTAGGGAAGACACCCGGGCATTCCCACCTGGTCCAAACATATATTAATCCACTGGTTTCTATATTTTTCAGCAGCAGTGGCAGTGGCATGGGGTGAGGGACTCTCCCCATCAAGAAGGCCAGATGGATGGGATCAATGAGACATCATTGGAACCCCCAGAGGGTGATATGCTTCCACCTAATCCATTCCCCCACCCTCCAAGCACAATTCTTGTTCTGTTCTATTCCTTCCTTCCTTCCTTCCTTCCTTCCTTCCTTCCTTCCTTCCTTCCTTCCTTCCTTCCTTCCTTCCTTCCTTCCTTCCTTCCTTCCTTCCTTCCTTCCTTCCTTCCTTCCTTCCTTCCTTCCTTCCTTCCTTCCTTCCTTCCTTCCTTCCTTCCTTCCTTCCTTCCTTCCTTCCTTCCTTCCTTCCGACACTTCCTTCCTTCCTTCCTTCCTTCCTTCCGACACTTCCTTCCTTCCTTCCTTCCTTCCTTCCTTCCTTCCTTCCTTCCTTCCTTCCTTCCTTCCTTCCTTCCTTCCTTCCTTCCTTCCTTCCTTCCTTCCTTCCTTCCTTCCTTCCTTCCTTCCTTCCTTCCTTCCTTCCTTCCTTCCTTCCTTCCTTCCTTCCTTCCTTCCTTCCTTCCTTCCTTCCTTCCGACACTTCCTTCCGACACTTCCTTCCTTCCTTCCGACACTTCCTTCCTTCCTTCCTTCCTTCCTTCCTTCCGACACTTCCTTCCTTCCTTCCTTCCTTCCTTCCTTCCTTCCTTCCTTCCTTCCTTCCTTCCTTCCTTCCTTCCTTCCTTCCTTCCTTCCTTCCTTCCTTCCTTCCTTCCTTCCTTCCTTCCTTCCTTCCTTCCTTCCTTCCTTCCTTCCTTCCTTCCTTCCTTCCTTCCTTCCTTCCTTCCTTCCTTCCTTCCTTCCTTCCTTCCTTCCTTCCTTCCAACACTTCCTTCCGCCACTTCCTTCCGCCACTTCCTTCCGCCACTTCCTTCCTTCCTTCCTTCCGCCACTTCCTTCCTTCCTTCCTTCCTT
This sequence comes from Melospiza melodia melodia, assembly GCF_035770615.1. NCBI lineage: Eukaryota > Metazoa > Chordata > Aves > Passeriformes > Passerellidae > Melospiza > Melospiza melodia. The sequence continues at coordinate 23,847,382 of NC_086226.1, forward strand.
CCTTCCTTCCTTCCTTCCTTCCTTCCTTCCTTCCTTCCTTCCTTCCTTCCTTCCTTCCTTCCTTCCTTCCTTCCTTCCTTCCTTCCTTCCTTCCTTCCTTCCTTCCTTCCTTCCTTCCTTCCTTCCTTCCTTCCTTCCTTCCTTCCTTCCTTCCTTCCTTCCTTCCTTCCTTCCTTCCTTCCTTCCTTCCTTCCTTCCTTCCTTCCTTCCTTCCTTCCTCCTTCCTTCCTTCCTTCCTTCCTTCCTTCCGACACTTCCTTCCGACACTTCCTTCCGACACTTCCTTCCGACACTTCCTTCTGACACTTCCTTCCGACACTTCCTTCCGACACTTCCTTCCGACACTTCCTTCCTTCCGACACTTCCTTCCGACACTTCCTTCCGACACTTCCTTCCTTCCGACACTTCCTTCCTTCCTTCCTTCTTCCCTTCCCTTCCCTTCCCTTCCCTTCCCTTCCCTTCCCTTCCCTTCCCTTCCCTTCCCTTCCCTTCCCTTCCCTTCCCTTCCCTTCCCTTCCCTTCCCTTCCCTTCCCTTCCCTTCCCTTCCCTTCCCTTCCCTTCCCTTCCCTTCCCTTCCCTTCCCTTCCTTCCCTTCCCTTCCCTTCCCTTCCCTTCCCTTCCCTTCCCTTCCCTTCCCTTCCCTTCCCTTCCCTTCCCTTCCCTTCCCTTCCCTTCCCTTCCCTTCCCTTCCCTTCCCTTCCCTTCCCTTCCCTTCCCTTCCCTTCCTTCCCTTCCTTCTTTCCTTCCTTCCACCATTTCCTTCCGACACTTCCTTCCGACACTTCCTTCCTTCCGACACTTCCTTCTGCCACTTCCGCCACTTCCTTCTTTCTGTCTCTCTCTTTATTTCTTTCTTTCTTTCTTTGCTTTTACTATTAAATGAAACATATCAATTTTTTAGCACCAACATCTAACGTCATTAGGTTTTAATCCCATTCTTGAGTATATTTCAAACCTTTCTGGTTCTGGTCCATTTTATTCACAGAGCCATAGTTTCCTTTGGTTTTCTGTGTTAAACCAGTTTCTAACATGCTCGCAATCAAAATTTTGTTCTCTCTATTAGGGTACTATCTCTCTATTGGTGTACTATCTCTCTAATGTTGTTTATGGCCTTGGCTCTTACCACTTTTCCAGACGAGAGCAGCTCCAGGAGTTATGTTACTGCTGCAAATTTTAGCTTCATATGTACTACTCATGGCAAGATTGTGACAGCACTGTATGCATATGTTTGTCACTGCCTGATTTTATGTATATTTATCTATTAAAAAGGCTGGTAGTTTTTATTTCAAAAGGATGTACAACTAGAATAAAGTCACTCTAAAGGGTTAAGACAAGAAATGAAAAATGTTAATTAATTCTATAAATCCAAGTCATATTTTCTACTTGACAAATTACCATTATCAATCTCATGCTGTGTGTTTAAAATTTTAAAAGTAAAAACAATTGCAAAATGGAATGTTTTACCACAAACATCAGAATTAAAATTCATCCTGCTCAAGTGTCAGAGCATCCCAAATTCCCAAAGACAATTCATTCTGGAATTATCAAATGAGAAAATTTCAAAAAACATGTAAAGATTATATTTTCTTTTCAAGTGATTACACACTTGGAAGGTATATCTTCTTATTTTTAGTTTACCAGACTAATCATGCTGGTTTTCCCCATCTTTACTATAATTTGCAAGACAATGCTGACAATTAGGCTAGGCAACATTTTCCATTCCAAAATAAAAATCAGTCATCTGATGATATCATACTTTTTCTTCCTGCTAAAATGGAAGTATTAGCTAAAAGAGTGATTCTTAGAAGGCATGTCAAATTACTCAGATCTCCTGAGGGTTCATTTTTAAGGGTAATTCCTCAAAAATTAATCTCTCAAAGCATTTTTTAAAAATAAAAATATATAAAATTTCTTTGTATTTTAAATTACTCATTTGTGGATGGTATCTCTCTGAATTTATTTATACTTAAAAAGTTTCATGAGGTGATTCATCATTCTTAATTATTTCTGCTGGGGCTTTCACATTTACAAGACTGCCACAACAGAATCATAGACTCATAGAATATCCTGGGTTAGAAGAGACCATTAGGATAATCAAGTCCAACTCCTGGCTCAAGAAAAGCCCCAAGAATTCTGCTAGGGGCTGTGACCATTTCTCTGGGGAGCCTGTTCCAGTGCCCAAACAAGCTCTGGGTGAAGAACCTTTTCCTGATATCCAACCTAAACCTCTCCTAACACAATTTCATGCCACTTTCTTGACTCCTGTCACTGGTCACAAGAGGAAAAATATCAGCGGCTGACCCTCCTCTTCCACTTTTGAGAATGTTGAAGACCTCAGTGAGATCTCCCCTCAGTCTTCTCTTCTCCAAGACGAACAGTCAAAGTGACCTCACCTGCTTCTCATTTGGCTTCCCCTCAGAGCCCTTCACCATCCCTGTGGGCCTTTGTCTTGGGGTGATTATATGGTGCTTGCATCCCCAATCATCTGTTCTGTTTATGCTGGATATTAATTTTTGCACCTTTAAGACTCGTTCCAGAGAGTGAAGCTGGGGTGAAGAAGAAGTGTGCAGTTTGTTTTCAGGCACTGCACTCACTCCTCCACACTCCTGCTCCTGGACTGTGTTCTCTGTGGCATGGACGGACAGCGGGACAGAGCTCTCCTTTGCTTTTAGCTAATTTTTAGCTAGCTAAGGCAGAGAAGTTTCTGGAATGTGGATTTTCTTTTACTTGGAATCGTTCAAGCCTGCTCTGGACTGAAAACCCAGAAAAACACCGGGAGCTCGCACCTATTGGAGCCCGGGATGCTGTGTTCCAGTGCTGGAGGGACTAAGAGACTGGGGGAGCTGAGTTACATTCCACAACAAGGACTCTCTGAATTTGCCATCTCTTCAGAACAGTGAGAGGTTTTATTGTTTAATAGTATTCATTTTTTATGCTTGTGAATACTTTCGTTGTTGAATAAATAGTTTTTTCCACTTTTCTCCAAGGACATATTTTCCCAAACCAGTGTGTGGAGGGGCCACTTGAATTTACTTTCCTAGAGGGACCTAATTCTGAGGTTTTCTCCTAAATTTGCCCTAAACCAGGACAGCCTCCTTTGAATATTGTCTGATATCTTAATGTCCTTTTTTACCTATGGCACCCAAAACTGCCCAAGGACTTGAGGTGAGGCTGCCCCAGCCCAGAGCAGAGTGGGACAATCCCCTCCCCTGCCCAGCTGGTGATGCTGGGCCTGATGCCCCCCAGGACATGATTGGCCCACTGCCAACTCAAATTCAACTTTCCACTGACCAGGACCCCCAGATCTCTTTCTATGACACTGCTTTTCAGCATCTCATCCCCAGTCCATGCACACACCGAGGGTTGTCCTGTCCCAGGTATAGAATCCAGCACTTGAGATTGTTAAACTCTGTATGGTTGGTGATTTCCCATCTCTCTAATTTTTTGAGGTCTCTCTGCAGGTCCTCTCTGCCCCCCTGCTCCTTTAGGAGGTCATGTTTAAAAAGTAACCAGCACTGACGGACCCTAGCCCCTGCAATAACATTTTCCCAGGGAACTTTAATTACCAGTTCCCTGAGGAGCCTGAAGTCTGTTCATGGTCACAGCTGAGGTTTTGCTAGCTTGTTGAGATTTTAAGTTCAGTCTCTTCATGATTGTTGTGTCCAAGACAGTTGTCAGTCTCCATTTTGCTCATGAGGTTGACTCTGTTGACAACTAGAAAATCAGGGAGGGCCTAGGTTGTACCAGCTCTTTGATGATCCCAGCTGATTTTGGGCAAGTTGAAATCTCCCATAAAGATGAGGGCAGTTGACTTGGAAACATCCTTTAGTTCCTCAAAGTACAATCCATCAGTGTCATCACCACAGGTAGGAACTGTCTTGGGTTACAAATGTAAGGTGTAACCAAAGTACGTATTCTACAACCACCTACATCACCTTCTGATGAGTTGTTAGTGGTGGGTCACTTTCAACAGCTGTCCAATGCACACCCAGCCTAAAGGTGAAAGCCTAAAGGGGGGACAAGGGGGTCATCCCTGCTAATGGGCCATCAAGGACCCCTTGGAATAGTTCATGGAATTACATCCTCCAACTGTAAAATTCCCAGCCCTGGCTGAAGTAACCAGCATTCCTGCCTGTGTATCATCTGGGACTCGGGACACCACGATATGACCACTGGGTTCTGAGAGGACAATAACTAGATTCCCAGAGCTTGATAACTACCACTGGACCTCCAGAGAAGGAACAGATCTTTCCACAGGACCACCACTTCAATAAGACAGCATTTATCACTCCAATGGGACTGCAAACCCCATTCAATCAGACAGCTATCATCATCCTGACCAACAGGCTGTCAAGTCATATTCTGGCTTTGCCTGTTTAAGCCAATGTTTCTGGACTATTGCCCTTATTGTAATTTTCCTATTAAATTGTAGCTCTGATTTGAAATCTCTAGCAAGGTATTTGTGTGGAATTAATTCCTCCCACTGGTTTACCTTCAAACTAGCACAGGAGGTCTGTAGTAGACTCTCACAGTGACATCCACATCATATTTTTTGCTCCTTGATTCTTACTCAGAGGGTCTCAACTGTGCCATTGCCAGCTGAGAGCTCCATATGTTCTATTGTTTCTGTTACATATAGTTCCACCTCTCTGCCTCTTCTGCTCTGCCTATCTGTCCTACAGAGCTGGGAACTGTCCATCAAGACACACCAGACACCAGAAACCTACAAGGTTTCATTTATGCCAGTGGTGTCAAATCTCTGCAACTAGGACAAAACATCATCTCTCTTATTCCTCATGCTCTCTACATTAGTGGGAAAACTTCAGATATGGTGTTTTTTAGGCAACATCTCATGAAGCAGAATGAGGAATCCTATTACGGCTTGTTGGCTTAAGTTTTGTCACACTGTCATCACTGGCTAGCCTGGTATTTTCTCTCTGTTCTTTCCAAACTACTCTGAAGATTTATTAATGAGCCCTCTACCTCCTGCGCTAGAATGCATATTCCTCTCTCTAAGAAAGGTGCATCCATCCCAGCAGTTGTTGAACAGAACATGGTCAAAACCCCAAATAATGTACACCAGATAATCCATGTACAAACTGATTTTCACCAGAAGCATTGTTTACTTCCATTGTACTTCCATTGTACTTAGAAATGCCCCCCCATCATGCTATTCACAAATGTGGTTTCTCTTTGTGTGGAGCAATGGCTACGTGACAGAGGTCACGTAGACATGCTCTGGTTAGCTGACCAAGGACTGGAAAAGTACCAAACCCAGCCAATCTAGTCCCTGCACCTGCAAAGACACTGTGGCCTTGAAGCATAGCTGTATTACAATAACAAAGTGCTGTAATTGAGAAAAAGACATGAGAAAAAGAGATGTAACTCCTAAGGAATGAAGAAGAGCTGATATCTATAGTATAACCAATAGACTGCTTGGTTTACAGAATATGCATGAGCTTATTACTTATTGTGCATAAATATCTGATGCTCTAATCAATAAACAAAGCTTGCTGATTCTCATCTTGAGCGTCCCGAGTCTTTCCTCACCGCAACATCTTTGAACTTTTTTTTCCCAACATCACACATTTCTACATTAGCAGAATAAAGTGAAAAAAGTCCCTGAATGTTGGCACACATAAGATAGTGAGATCTGACTGGCACATTTTCATTCTTAAAATGGACAAAATACCTCTTAGTAAAAAAGAGGTGGCTCTGCTCTTTTCTTCCATTTCTTCTGTGCCATTTACAGATTTCAATCTTATGGAGTAACAGCTAATGTTCAGTGACCTGCTTTTATGTTCCATCTTGCAAGAAGAATAGTAGGATTTTTGGCACAGACTGAGCAACACTGCTTGACTTTGCAAATTGGCAACAGCAAGAGCTTTTCAGTGCCCACTGCAGCATCAAGATCATCAGCATAACCAAGTTGTTTTCCCAGGCACATTACAGTCTACCATGTAGTAAACTTCTTCTCTATACATCTTTAATATAGGAGTGACTATTGTTATGTGCCATTAAGTTTACACCACACCAGGATTTAAGAATCCATGCTCAGAAAAATAATTCATCGAAGCCTCACTTCTTCTCACTTTACTTATAGCTAAATAGATTGAAAACATAAAATGAAATAATATTGGTCTTCCGAGGTATTAGTGAACAAGCAAACTTATTGAAATTACTATATTGTTTGGACTTGTACACTGCCAATACTTCCCTTTCTCTTCAGTTCTTCTGAAGTAACTTTTGAACTAAGTTTCCTAGAAGAGGATCTAAACAGACAAAAGTGATTCAAGATAGCATCTTCAGTAGAGAAAAACAAATGAAACTCAACAAAAACAAATCAGTAGACCCAAATGCCCAGCTAAGTGCATTTTGAATGCCCAGTAATTTTGTGTACAGGTTTAAACTGGCTATGGTGTGAATTATTTCTTTCCTGGATGTGGGTACTGATGGAGAAAACAGGGGTGTCATTACTTTTGTAAATCAACAGAGGATTTTAAACCAATATAATTATCCATAACTATAATTATATATATATATATATACACAAATTAGATTTTACTTTCTAGGACATTCAAGTGTGAAAAGAAAATGTGAGACTCCTTTCTTCTACAATCTCTGGCATGTCCAAGATACAGAGACTTTTCTTGTAGGAATGTCTCTCTCCTTTCCCCTGCTAACGTATATCTACATGTACAGCCTGTCTCTGATTTGAATCCATTCAGTCAGATTATGAAACTGAGCTCCTCATGTTCAGTAGTCCATCAAGAACTGCTGACATCTGAGAGCACACCAACCCCTACCCCATAAAAAACTGTCATTTTCACAGCCATTTCAAAACTGAGATTAAAATTGAATTTAGCACCTAATGAGGAAAACTGCCTGCTCTTCTACCTGAAAGACAAACATGTACTTGAATTTATAAAGCGACTAAGTTTTTTGCAATTACCTCGCAATCAGGAGGGTTATTTTTTCATTTATGACTATCATTTTTACAATACAAGTAGCTCCAAATAGTCATATTGTTTTCTCTCAAATCCTGAACATAAGGATGGGTATATTATACACTTACCAAACCAGGCATATTTTTCTGCTCTTAGTTATGTTGATGTAGTTAACCCCCTGTATTTCAGGCAATTTGCTTTTAACATGCATAACACACAACAGAGAAGACGTGAAGCTAAACAAAAATAATTTCAATCTCTGCCCTGCTATCCAAAATTTTGTAAATAAATTTTAGCACCCAGTTGCCAAATAATGTCTATTATTTTGTTAAACCTACTCAAAACAGTGTTTCCTCTAAACAGAGGATTTTTGTTCTTTAAGAATATTCAGACAGATATTCACAATCTATGTGTGTTTGCAAGGTTGTTATGAAGACTTCCTGCTGCATTCACAAACCAGTGATAAAACCATTAATTCAGTCCTCACTTCACTCATCTTACATCAGGGGATATATCTAAGAAACAAAATACCAAGACACTTTAACCACTGAAAACCTGACTGGGGTGGTGATGCTGATTTGATATAAAGGCAGTCCTGAAAAAAATTGATCTCCAGTAGTGTTTTCATGGGTGACAGGATAAAATGGTAGGTACATAGTTTGGCAGGGGCATATTGTGTGTTAGTTTTGGGGTTGTTTGGGTTTTTCTTTTTTTTTTTTGGTTTTTTTTTTTGGTTTTTTTAATGAAAGAATTGATGGGTTGTTTGAGAAAATGAATAATATTCTTGGGCTGATATAAATCTTGATATATATTGGACATATGAGTTAACAATCACTACAAAATGGTGGGCTAGACATAGATGTCCCTATACTTCATTAGGAAATGGTTGATGATTTGTCTTAAAATGGGCAGGAACAAAAATAGAATATAGTGGGAACAATCATATAGCATAGTCACAGTCTAGTTCATCCTAATATATGGCACTCTTAAAATATGGTATAGTTGAAACTCATTTTTTCTTATCACCTTACCCATGGCATCATTCTTGATTTTAACAACCACGAGGTTATGCTATTCAAGGCAGAGCTGTAAAACAGTATTTGAAGAAATCTTTCCTTCATTTTCCTTCTTTCCTCCTGAAGCAACCACTGAATCTTATAGAGATAAATGGGTTTTTTACAAGTTTTTTTAGATGATGGGTGTCAGTTTGTATTTATTCTGATCCTTTCCCTGCTCACTGGCTGCCCAAAATATCCTTCAATCTTGGTTTTTTTGTTAGCTAGATTTATAGTCTTCTCTAAAATAAAAAGTATTTTTCCAAAACATGGCTTTTCAAGACAACTTCTATTACTTATACATGCAGAATATTTTTCAGGAATGTATATAAGGTTTTTATTTCTTTGCATCTTTAGTCACTATCTGCACAGAAATAGTCATATAGTTGCAAAATTTTCTCTTGTATATCCAAGTAATCATTCAAGAAATCTCCCTATTTGAAAGTCTTTTAGTGATTAGATCAGAAAGACTTTGGATACTAAGTAAAATTGTGATTTGAGGTATGTACTGTGGTGAAGAATGCTATGAAGCCATAGCAAGTAATTTTACTTTCCAATAGATCATAAAATAAAAGAAATGGGGCGAGAGGAAGCTGGAGAGGGAGGGAGGGAGGAAGTGGCAGAAGGAAGGAAGTGTGGAAGGAAGGAAATATTATTCAAAACGACATTGAAAATTGTGATACCTTTGAACTGTATGACGCCTCAAGAAAAACCTACAAGGAGTTAGAGCAAGGGAAGAAAGAACTGTTGTATATCTGGGGCTTGTCAGTCATCTGCTTTCAAGACACAAAGCTGTTTCATATGCTACTGTATGTGAGAGTGGGGTCCTTTGAAAGCACTCATTACCATAATAATACTGAACTTTGGATGTGTTAAGTAGGTATTACAAAGTGGATATTGTTCTTCAAATCTGACTGTGACTCCACACATAATTCTAAGCATGCAAAAAGTTCGCTACATTCTGTATTTTATAATTTCTGTACCCGTCCCTTTTTATTTGCTAGGGTTGTTGCAGGAAACGGAGCAAACCAACAGAAAGATTGACTGTGCAGCATTCTTAATCTGTACATGGAAAATCCTAACAGAAAATTCTCTGAATAAACAAATGTGTCAGGGATGTTTAACACTGCTGTCTTCTCTTGAGTGAGTGTGGGCTGGCAGACTGTCCTCCTGAGGAAATGTTCAGTCTAGAGACAGAAAAAAAAAAAATCCCAGGTTTCTGGGATTCTTCTGTTGTTGCAGACCTGCACCCAGCAGACATCCACAAGCTGCCACATGCTTTACCTCTGTGGGGTCTGTTGGAGTGAGAGCTGCTGGAGGGAGTGCAAAAGGCACCGGTTCTGCTGCAGCTGCCATTGAGCACCAGAGGAGGGACGTGGGTGACTGAGCTCCCCAGGGTACTTGTCCCTCCCTGGCAAGTTCCCAGAGCCTCGCTAGTCCTTGGTCACAGGGCTTCACAGTCCATATTTCAGCAAGACAGACAGTTGAACTTCGTCTCTGTTTTGACACTGAAACATTTTGTTTCAGGGTCTAGCAGGAACAGCAGAGCACCAAATTGTAGTCTGAAAGCCAAAGTCACAAGAACCAGAAACATTTGCCCACCCATCTTTCCCTTTCTAAGAAGGCATTGCTTCTTCACATCATACAGAAGAATACAAGATTCCCTGTGCCTGTTTGGAACCCATTGTGCTTGATAACATTAAAGCAGTTTCAATGAAATAAAATAAAATATGCACTATCTGACCACTGTAAGTAAAAACATTACAACAAACCATGTTTTTTTAAGTTTAAATATACATGAAAGTATCATTTCTCAAAAGCATAAAAGTAGGAGTAATAAAATCACGTCACCAGAGGGAACTACCTCCCAGGATATTGTTTGCACATACAGCAGGACACTCAGAAGCAAATCTGATAAGAAAAATTAGATTACTGTAGAGATTTTATTGTAAACTAGTCTGCACAAAGCAGACTGATCCCCTGCTGTATTTTTTTAACCTTATGAGTTCATAAATAAATAAAAATTTAACTCCCAAATGAGATTGTTATTGATTGAAATGAGATTGAAAAGTTCAAGCTAACAGTGCAAGGAAGACACCAAACCCCGATAATGTTCTGGAACACTTGTGAGAGAAGATCCATGCACTTATGCTCTGCTAACACCAGCTAAATGGGCTCTCACAAGCCACACCGGGTCAGGTATCATTTCCCATTACCAGAATATTATAGAAACCATAGGCAATAGTTTTCTCCATTTTGCATGTGGTTCATAAATGTATGCACAGATACCTTGTCTATTTTAGGATGTCCCCTATGGGACCTGGCAAATGTTGAGGAAATATTACAGTGAACTTTTTTTGTTTTCACCATCTTTCCTAGGTCTTGAACCCTAAAAAAATAGTTGGCTAAGGGGACTTTTATCTGATCCTGGAAGACCAACACATTTATATTTTTTTATAAACAGATGAAACACTTAATTGACTTGCATAAAAATTTGAAATGGAAGCTTAAATGTTCCTTTTGCATTTGAGTCAATGATTTTAAGATTTAATGACTGGTTATAGATACATGTTTTTTCTGGTTAACATGCTTTTCCCCTTCTGGTTCATTTACTTTTATAGCAACCTTCTTTGCTTCTTAACAGTGACAATATAGAACAGAATACATCATCACAAATGCTAACATTATGATTCTATACATTTCACATACAGAGCACCTTAGATACAAGACACTGATAAAGTCACTTCCAGCTCATTTTTTATCATACAGAACTTTAATGCGATAAAACCACTTGAAATAAAGGAGAACTTAGTGGTGTTGGTTCACTGTTACTGAGAACGCTTATTCTACCACAAAGCATTGAAAATCAAATGTATAAATAAGGAAAGAAAGCCTAGCTTTAAAATTTTTTATTGAGAGCCTTCAAAATTCTGAGATAGAATATCCTCTGTGAATATTTCTTGCATACAAATACATATACAAGATATGCCTGAGAGAAAAATGGGGACCTATAATAAACCCTTTTTATGAGTGCTCTTGAATTGTTGGGTCACATCATAGGAAAGACAGTGCTGTTCAAAGAATATAAATTGCAGGAAAATTGATATTATTTGTCCTTCTTCCCCATTGTAACTTTTACTCTATATTTATTACTGTGAATTAGAATTTTTGAGTGAAATCCAATCAGTATAGAAGGATCTCAAATGGCTTTCAAGCTTTTAATGAACTGATCAGAATGAGTTTAACAAATCCTTCATGTGCACAGAGCCTCTGATTACAATGAAACTATTCCAGCACATCCCTGGGGTATGACAGACTCTTTGAGCAACAAAAATTAATCTGTTTGAATAAACTGCAGACACAATGATCTGCTTCAACCACAACTGTGTTTTTTGGGCTGCTTCTTGGAGTCAGTCAGATTAACTAGATGATACTTATCTAAAATGATTGCAATTTACCAACCTTAAATTTCAAATAGGCATCAAATGTGTAGGGAACTGAGTAGAGTTAATTCATATTCCTGTGCTCCCTGTTTTAGACCAGACAAAGAAAAAGTTCTCTATCCTTCCTTAAAGTGCTCATAAGATGTCTCTATATTTTGCCAGCTTATATATTTTTCTGGAGTACAATACATCTGCAAAAGAAATGAGCAATGACTCCTGTGTGTTGAAGTTATATAGTAAATATAACTACTATAGTACTATAAATTTTAAAAAACAGAGTAAATCTCATTTTATTGGCTCTCTCTGTATAGCCTTCAAAATTATATATGCTCATGGATAATAAATAGAGGAACAAGTAAAAATTTGTGTGAAGACTGAGAACATTTTTAATTTACAGCAAATTTTAAGGGGTTCATTTGGCTTAAGAGCAAGGCTTGCTCCTGGATGCATCAGGCAGAGAGGAAATTAGAATCTGCTCTTTCCAATGCACACTTCATGAAGTTTATTCACTTTTTCATAGAAATATAGAATCATTTATGTTGGAAAAGACTTTTAAGATCATCAAGTTTAATCGTTAATCTGGCACTGCCAAGGCCACTGCTATGTCCCTGATTACAACATATATGTGTCTCTTAAATACATCCATCAGCTGTACTAATGAGAAATACCTATTTTAGGGAATATCTGTTTTCAAGACAGTCAGACAATTTAGCCAGTGCAAATTATAAATAACACTTTTCTGTGATAATAATAATTTATATTCTGAGAACTTCACAACCATTCATTCTTATCTCCAGGTTTAATCTGTTAAATCCTGCAAGATATGTACTCCTGAAAAATGATCTTGATTTTAGTAGGATTTTGTTTCCTGACTGAGAGTTTTGGGGATATAGACATGTCATGAATTTAAGCACTGAGGCAGATGGAAGCGCTTGAGTCCTGGATCTAGCTACCTAAACCCTATCTACCACAGAAGACAAAGAGGTAGGTTCTGAATATGGGTAGCAGAACCAGAACATGTTCAAAAACACTCTCTCTGCAGAGAGATGCCCGCGAGATGGGAACAAATCTCAGAAAAGCAAAACCTCCATCTTCTGTAAAATAGCTGAACTGGTGATAGGCATCCTTTAAAAAGGCATCATCTCACTGCTTCTGACAATCTGCCTCTGATTTGAGAAGAAAAATGCGATCAGACACGCAACACTGATGAACCCTGTAGTATACAATTTTCTGTACCATATAAAAAGGAAAGAAAGGAAGCTCAAAAGAAGTTAATTAATAAGAATCATTCCTTTTCTTTATTTTTGATTTTCTATAAGAGAACCGGAGGTGTGCTTATATATTTATTCAACTTTGACACAAAGAAGTAAATAATATTAGTCTCTGAATGCATATGTTAAATTCATACAATCTTTAATCTCAACTTTCTCCTTACAGGTAATTGTGAAAGAAATCTTGTATATCCAGAAATGAAGGAATGAACTTTCAGATGTCTGTATCTTGAAAGCACGAGAAATTCTTTGGATGTTTTCCATTGTTTTCACCATTACTACGTTGGTTCTGAGTATTGCCCCTGGCCAACAGCAAAAAGTAGTGAACTGTAAAATCACAGGATTCCCAGCATTCAAAGCTATCCTGTCTCTCTGTAAGGTCACTTTATCTTCAAGGGAATCTATGGCTCCCTGTGGTTTAGTACCATCAGCAAACTTAGTGTGCACTCAGCTTCTGTGTCCAGGTCATTGATAAAAACATGGAGAAGTTGGCCCAAAAACTGATCCCTGAGGATCCCCACTAGAAACAAACCAGCAGCCAAACATTGCCTCAATACGTCCAAGTCTTTGTGCCTAGCCCTTCAGGCAGTTTACCCATCATGTGTGTGAACCTTTCCTTCTGTGTGAGGGATATTTGGTCCAGAAGGACACTGTGAAAACCTTACACTATTGAAAACTGACTTAAGGCTAAGAATATAAAATAAATGCCCAAATATCTCTGAGTTTTAGCTTGAGGACTCATATGCTCTTTTATTTTTCTGATGTACCTGCAAGGTAATTGAAGGAACCAATTTTCAGCATGTGCTACCCTTTTGATGAATTTAATAATTTCTTAGAAACAGCCTCCACTAGCCATTTCCTATGAGTCTTGTACCATGATAGCATGTGGTCTTCCTGAATTTCAGAACACATGTATCCATTGCTGATACAGAACACAAAACTAATTTCCTTCTATCGTCACTGCTTTTTCAGAAAAAATTATGTATACCTTTATATTATGCTTCAATTCCTTGTTGCATAAATAAAATTAAATCTTTTTTATGATAGCCGGAGATTAAGTCGTATTCAGAGATTAAATGAAAATAAATTCCAAAAAGCAAGAATTCTTTGTTAAATAAATTTCTGATTACCAACACATGTTTCCAGCACTGATAAAATAAAATTCCTTCCTTTCTGTCACTACTCCAAAATAAACCAAACAACAACAGAAAAAAAATTGTTTCCAACATTATTTAATACCTAGAAAAGAATTTTAGTGTTACTGTGAATGCATGATAGGTAATTTCAGCCTTTTAAAAAATATGATTCAGAACAAACTCCAGAAAATTTGTTACTAATCCAACAGCTGAATCAGCTGAACAGGCTGAAAATGTCAACAGACCAATCCTTCTCACAGAGGTCAGGACTTCTGTTTTCATAAGGATCTGAAGATTATGCTGGGGGAAAATAATGCAGTCATATTTTTTGAACTTAGTAAAGGACTTGATATTGTCTTGTAGATATTATCTAATTTGTGTTTCAAATAGAATTTAAGATTTGCTAGGGAATGGGATTGGGGAATTTAACTAAAACTGACTCACCATCAGGTTTTTTGTGGATTTTCCAGTCCAATAAATATTTGTTACTCTTTGAAACCACCTCCAGCTAGCTGCAGTGTCATATCACTGTTGAGTAAGAAATGACACAGACTCACCACAAGGCTAATTGGCATAGAATGCTGTTTACTTCAGACTGCTCCTTTTTATACACTGTTCCACTACAGGTAGACTTGATTGGTAATTCAGTTAATACATTTCACCTGATTGGCTAATTAACAAGACACCCTTTATAAACAATCTTTCATAAAAACAAGAAAATAGAGAGTAGGAAAAACAACACATGCAGGTTGTTTATAATAATTAAGCTATCATTGTTTATCTTCAACTCTCTAAAGTCTCCCAGGCCAATTCTGGGAAAACTTATCTAGTTTTCTCACTCTCTGACCAGGCTGTGACATCCACATTGTCACACATCAGAGATGAGGGGATTATTGCTTAGTACAGAACAAGAAGTACATACAAAAGTAATCATACATTGGTTGCTAATTCTGAAGGATCGGACTATGCAGACAGTTATACAAACATATTTTTTAAACATATTTGAGAAAAACAGAAAATTCAACACCAGCATATAATTTTTTTTCATTATCAGAATTAAGTGTGGCCTCTGGGGCTATATTGCACAGAAAATATTAACACTGTGTTTCAGGAATATTTATCTTAAATATCATGGTAGGCTAAATTATGGCCCAGATTTTAAAGCATGTTGGTTCAATTTAATTATAGTGGTTTACTATATTATATATGAAGTAACACAATGCAACAGAGCAAGAGTGCAAAGAAACTACCACAGTTTGTGCTTGTACAACACGGATGTTAAATAACAGCGGGCAAACTTCAGGTACATGTTCATGTTATTCATAACCTATTTTCATAACTGCTGGTCTCTTACCATTCTGTATCCCTTGACATTACTCATGTCAAATCACCAGAATGTCTGGCATTATTTATGTCAAATCATCAGACTGTCTGACATGTTGTTTTGTAATCTGACATGAGGATGTTGTGAAATAATGAGCTGTTGAAGAAAACAATATTTGTCTTGGCAAACTGGAATCACTTCAAATATAGATATCATCTAAGGATCATACAAGAATAATGTATGGAAAATGGTGTATTTCTATAGTCTCACGTTTTCTTTTGCAGGAACTCAGAAGTGTGTTAGTCACAATCTGAGTGGATGTTGAATTGTTGAAGCTTCTTAGCCCTCCTTCTGCTAAAATCCCCCACCTGAATCCCAAGTGTGCTGTCACATGTCATACTAGACAGGCTGAATATCCATTTTGTGTTGAAATCTATATGTAATTCCATTATGCAATCTTATATAGTTCTAAATTGACAACAGAAATGTCAAACATAGTTAAGTGCAGCAGATCTCTTTCCAGAATCGGAAACTTTTGGCACAAGGAACTCAGTGTATACAAAACAGTATATTTGAAGTTTCTTTAAGCTGAGGGAAGCATACCTGTGAACTGAGAAAGAGAAAGGTAAAAGAGTTTTAAATCCATATATGGCTTTATTTTAAAATACATGACTCTTTAGTAACTTCTCAGCAGAAAAACTGGCTTGGTAAAAAGGCTTTGGGAAAGGTATTCCTTTTGATGGCATATTACAGCAATCTTGAGGGTAAAGCTTCTAGGTTAACTAATGGGAGGTCAGAGTGCTTTTTCATTATATGAGAGCATTACTTTGTTTCTTTCTCATGAAAGAAAAATGCAACTTCTTTTTATGAAAATACACATATTGTATCTATTGTTATGCTAAAATGTATAAAATTGTTCTAGTAGTGGGCATTCTTAAAAGGCTATATGCTGGTTTAAATTTTAGCCTTCCATTTCAGGAGGAACCTTGGAAAAAGAACCAACTCACTGAACCTCTGAAAAACTTCAGTCCCTTAGTTTCAGCTTGATATAAAATCCACTGTCCTCAGGGGAAGTCTATATTCAACAAAAGTTTTGGACAACTTATTGGGCTTGAGGTCAGCCCATTGAAAAAAAATCATAGGTTTAACTTAACTCTTATTTTTATTTAATTCTTACTTTTATTCAGGTAATTTACACTCCATTGAAAACATGAATTTTTGGGACATCAGTCTTATATATTATATCAGTCTTATATATTTCCATTTTCTCATCTTCACTTCTTATATTGCCCAGCAGGACATTGATGATACAGAAAATAAGACTGTACTTCAGTCACCTACATCATAAATAACTGCTGAATATATACATTCCTGCACAATCTTTGTTCAATCTAATATGTACTTCGAATGCAAAAACCACAAGCTAGTTAATGATAATTAATTGACCTGAAAGACATATCAGTTAATTTCTGTATCATTTACTATATATATAAATTTGACCTCATTTACTCACTTGGAGGATGTTTCATTCTGTGAGAACCACCTGTGCCAAAGTGCCTGGACCACCTTCCATAGTCCTCAGAGCATTAACTCACACACCTCAGCTAAGCCATCAGGGCTTCCATTATTGCACACTATCAAATGAGTAAAAAAATGAGACACTTCTTCGTCCTTGCCTTGGTGAAAGGCAGATCAATTACCTGAGTCATTCCATTGCTCAAAGCTATAGTCAGGGCATTATGCTTATATTTTTCACTCTTAATAAGAGCCCTGAAACCCGAAACTCAGTATTGTTGCTGTGAACTTGTACCAATGTACTAATATTGATTTTTAAAAACCCTTGCTATTTCTGAAGGAAAAAAAGAAGTTTAAAACCCATTTGTTTTGTCTCAATTTGCATCTAATTAAATTTTTAGTAGTCACAATGTGTCATGGACTTGAAGCATTTTCAACTGTATTGTCAGCTTGTTGAAATCTTCAAGTCTAGAATACTTTTTTAAAAATACTTTTCATTTCAGATAATATTTAATATTTAAGATTAATTTTAGAAGTTTATTGCAGAGGATCTTTGTATTGAACTATGTACTTACTTGATTTTAGAAGCTCCTTCAGACTTTTTCACAATATAAGTGAAGTAGTGACTTAGAGAAATCATGTAAAACCTCATTATTAACTCACTGAGAATGCTTATTGTGGGAGAAGTGTGTTTGACACTCTTTCAGTGGGGACTGTTTGGAATAAACAAGTGTTACCTAGTTTGGTAGGAACCAATGATATAAAAATGGTCCTGTACCCAAACAGCCAATATAACTATAAACAATTAGCTTTCAATTTAATTTAGGTTCACCAAATTCTTGAGTGTGACCAGACCAAATTAACAACAATGTTATTGCCAGGAGTGAAGTCTGCTTGCTGATCACATCATGAAAATAGTGCAGTGCCTGTGTGCAGGACAGTAATCATTTTATACATGTTGCACAAAAAGTCAGGTTCTTATACATTTTTCCTAAAACTTTGAATTTAGAGAAGTGTATATTTCCAGGTAAAACAGCATATTTGCCTTTACCAGTAATTAAGAAAAAATTCTATTTCTCTTATTAGTTACCATTTTAGGTGACTAATATTTCTTGTCCATGCTGTTACATAATTGTCTGGATTACTTAATCAAAATACACAAAGTCATCATAAAAAAACTATATAAAACCCTTTCTGGAAAAGGAAAATTACTAACCCAATTGCTAACTTTGAAATTAATGAAATACATGTTTTTGGGAAAAGCACAAACTTGTTATAAGTTATCTCACCTACTTCCAGATTTCGCACAACTTCCTTGATTTTTCTCTCACATGTTTATTCCTTCTTGCCTGAAAAGCGTATTGCTTAAATATCATAATGATTGATACCTTCTTGTAGCCTAACATCTACCGCACATAGGGGTAAAGCACATATCATAAATCTAGATTAAATACTGAAACATTATAATCTGTAAATGTTAGTCCACATGATTTTGGAATATAATATCTTTATAAAATTTCCTGTGTACATTACTTTGAATCGAGTGCCACTTGTAAAATGCACTTAGATCACAAGAGTATTTCAGCACTTACTGTTTAAGTAATTTCAAGAGTTTCAATACAAACAAAAACTTATCACGCAATAGAGTATCTATGAAAAACCCATTTCCTATCTTTATGATATGGATATCTTTATGAACTTTAGAGAGTTTACTGTATAAACTTTTAAATAAATTCTAGGAGCTTCCTCTCCCCAACTGGATCAGGGTCCTCCTTTTCCTTCTGAGAAGTGTTGGCATGTTTCAAGCTGGAATAACACCTTTAACACATTGTCCTTTGAAGAGGTAGCAGTGAATGTCCTTATTAATTTATCTTCTTTTCCTTTTTCTTCCAAGGAGGGAAGAAAAAGACAAGGGGAAGCAAGGTAGTCTTTATGGACCTGAAAAGTCTCTGAATATGGGAAGTGTAAGTAGAACAAAACTTGATCTGAAATGCAAATGTGGTACATAATATACAACAATTGTTGCAAACAGGGATTTGCAATAGGAAAATAGCAATAGGAAACCTGCTCCCATTTCTTGCTAACAAAAACATACAATCATCTGCAAAATATTGTTTTCTCAATGGCCTACAGAATATATTTTATAAAATCTATTTTAGAAAGTGAATTTGAAAAAGCCATTTCCCCTTTTTGTCGCGATCCATTCTACGAACAGGATTCGTGATGGTTCGTTAACTGATCTCGCAGTGCAAAAAACCAACACAGAAAGGGCATTGCAGTAATAATCAAAAACGAATGCACCTTTATTGAAATGACCACAGCAAATGTGTTAGGGGAACTGGGGAAAAGGAAAGAATAGGGGAAAGAGAGGGAGGAAGAGAAGGAAGGTATATAGCTACCAAGTGTAGAAAGATGAAGTCCTTCAAAGTCCAGTCAACAAGAGTTCGCCTGGTCATGTCAGGGGAGATCTCAAAATACACTGGTTAACTCAAGGTTCTTGATGGTCCTTTTTGGGGGAGTGGGGAAACAGGTCGTGAAATGGCTGAGGGTAATCAGATAAAATAAAGAATAATCTATTGAAATTGCTGAAGAGAAAGAAGGCATTGAAGACAGGTACAAACAGTCCATATTCTCAGCAGTAGGCAAGAACCATTGTCTTCTTGGACCAATGGTCATACCTGCAGGCAAACATCTCACTTTGGTCAGCTCACCTCCCCACACACACCTCCCCTGTGTTAGTGGCTTCAGGCTCAGTCCTTGGCGGGACGGGGAGCTCCTCCATTTAGGGATTTCATGGCTCAATCCTTGAGGGAGAGGCTTCTCCCATTTTAGTTCATCTGTCATGGTGGTTGCAGAACAGATTAAGGGTTTTCTGCGGGGACCACCAAAGGTTACTCCAGAAAAGTCAGCCAAGCCGAGAGGGAGGGAAATTCCAGGGTTATTGTTGCAAAAGCAGGTGCTGGCTAAGTAGGGCAAGGTGGCCCCTCTTCTTCCACTAGACTCAGTGTTCCATAGCAGCAAACACATAGCTTGGCAGGCCAGAAACTCTGCTCAGGCCTCAAAATTATTTGGCATTCATCCATAACCGGCAGGCCAGAAATTCCGACTGGGGTACTGATATCTGTCCTTGAGACACTTGTGAGGCAAAAAGAGGGGAACTTCAGACCATCTGTCACACTTTTAAAACGAGAAATTTTTACAGACATTCTGTGAACTAATCTCTCTAATTTACCGTAGACTTCAGCTTTTATATCAAGACATCATATTTGGTTAAGATGGTGACTTCCAAAAGCCAGAAAATCCCAGCATTTAAAATTCAGTACTCAATCTATGTTTCTTTATGAAATTCTGTTTCCTATATTTTACTCTATTTCACTAATACTGCCCAATTCTTCTACTGAATATTTCTGTTTGTTCCGCTTCTATTGGATTATGCATAGGCTTTTCTCTGAAAACAAGAAGGAAAAGTGCAGTTGCTGCTATCTCCATACTCTGCCGTTCGCACATCCACTAATTCTTGATTACACAAATGCTAAACCCTCTCCATGAGCTACTGGGTCAGCTTGCTAACTTCCTTATGTTCTCCAAGTACCTTCTTAGGTTCACACTTCTACAGTATGACTTCTTTTTTGTAAGACCAGAATCTAAAATTAGAATTTTACATCACTGCATTTAACAATATCTGTTAATTTAACTGTCTTTGTGTCAAAATTTTTGTATAGAATTAGATTTGATTTCAAAAATTAGCAGAATATTTTCAGTTGGTTAGTTGGTGTTTTTTTGCTTGTTTGGTTTTTGTTCCTTTTTTATATTGGAATTTGATCGTAGGGATAGTGGAAAACAAAAAGGCTGATAAACTTTATTTTGAAAGAAAACTGTGTTTGCTTTGTCTAAATGAAAAACACATTGTCCTGGTTTAGGGCAAATTTGGGAGAAAACTTCTAAAGGGATTCCTCTAGAAAGCAGATTCGAGTGGCCCTCTCCCCCAACCAGTTCTGGAAAATAGTTCTTTGGAGAAAAGTGGAAAAAGCCCTGTTTATTTAACAGACAAAGCATTCAGCAGCACTAAAAAAAGAGAACAATATTAATCAATAAAACCTCTCGCTGCTCTGAAGAGATGACAAACTCAGAAAGTTCCCTTGGTGGGCTGTAGCTCAGCTCCCTCAGTTTCTTATCAGCCCCTCCAGTGCTGGAAATGTCACGGCCCAGGCCCAGCCTGCTGGCCACAGGTGGGAGTTCCTGATGTTCTTCTGGGTTTTCAGTCCAGAGCAGGTTTAAACAGGTCCAAGAAAAGAAAAACCACAGTCCAGGGAACTTCTCTGCCTTAGCGAGCTAAAACTAAAAGCAAAGGAGAGCTCTCTCCCGCTGTCTGTCCAGAGACAACACAGTCCAGGAGCAGGAATGTGGAGGAGTGAGTGCAGTTTCTGATAACAAATTCCAAGTTTCTTCTCTCCTCCACTTTGCCCTCAGAACCAATCTTAAAGGTGCACAACTTATCTTTGGGCTAAACAGATTAATAGGACTACAATTCAGCATCATAAAGTAATCCCAAGACACATATGTAATTTGAACTATTTTAACTGAGTTTGTCTAAGTTATATAGTTTGATAACCTGTTTGTTTTAGAAGTGTGATATGAAACTTAAATATGACCTGTATGCTCTACTAACTCCAGATACTCCATGCATTATCTTCAATTACCAGTATTCCTCTTTCTAAGCTTCATATGATATCTAAGTTTTGATACAAAATTTTCTCTACCAAACAAAGACAAAAACCAATTTTATCTTTTAGTGAAATTCAAATTATTTAATGAAGCACATAAAAAAGCTGATTTTTTTATTGAAGGGTATATAATTACTTATGCCAATTAAAAAGCCATTTTGTAAAAATTAAAACATTTCATTTGCAAGAATTTGCTGTTAAATACTTTTATTACCTAAACTGTGTTTTATGTGTAATCAAAGGTAACTTTTAATCAAAACTCAAGTGAATTTATCTTATAAATGTGCTTTTCTCACTAAAACTCTATTGTTTAGTAGCTGTAAACAGTCTTTTCCAGTTCTAAGTTAAACCAAGGCTCATATGCCTTACATTATTCTTTTGCCTAATTCCGTTAGCGTACTGTTTGAAGTCAAATATCTAATTAAAGATAAGAGGGTAGAATGAAACAAAACACATGCTGTGTTTCTGTGTGAGAAATCAGAACACAGCAGCTTGTGGGATTCAGTCCAAAATGGCTGTCTTCATTTTCAAATTTGATCGCTTTCACTCTTATGTAAAGATTCTTCAATGTGATTTTTCTTGACTGCAAAGACTAGTTCTTAGTTGCAGCATACCAAAACAAAATCTCTACAACCAAAGTGACAGAGATCTCGTTGTATTTTCATGACATACAGTTGTGCAACATGCAAACCATTACCTTTGAAAATATCACTTTTCTTTATCTAGAAAATTGGTAACTATTACTCAGAATAAGCAAGGTAGTATTTGTTTCCTTACTGAATTCAGTGGAGTCTGAATTTTACCCGCAGATGACCTGTAAATTGCAAGAAAAGCATTTCTTGGCTTTGGCCAGAGACATTGCAGGGCAGGATAAAGGGGTGTAGCAATCCTATTTGCACTTTCTAGAGTGAAATATATGACCTGTAGCAGCTAATTGAGACACCCATGGGTGTACCATTCTCCCTTTCTCCCTTCCCCCCTTATTCCTTCTCACCCTAGTCAGATAAAGGCTGCATCCATCCTGATAGTGTTCTCAACTGTAACTGTCATAAATTACAGGCATTTCAGACTGATTTCTTTTCACTTAGACTGATAAACCAGGTATATATATGAGGATTTCCAGATCTCAAACATAGTCCTAAAAGAGTCCATTTTGATAATCATTATGCAATATTATCTTCAAGAAATCTGAAAATTCTTTTCTTGGGAACTATTTTATATAAAGTGTTTGACTAAGGTTTAACATAAAATAAGGAAATGCTTTACACATAAAAAATGGATTATTATATTTGGAACACAGTGAAAAAATTAAGACATGAAATCAAATGAGCCAAAAAAAATTTAGAAGTCACATTCTCTTTCCTTCATACTATACTCGTTAGAAGAAAAGTCTAAACAACGTTATACTATTAAGCTATTACTTCCAGTGAATACAGTTTCTCTTGGTTGAATTTATTTTCCTGGAAGTTAGTAACGCCAAAAATGTAACTACTAAAAAAATCTATGCTGGTAGATTTAGATACTGAGCAGATCAGCTGGAGTTAGATAGAAAAGGAAGGCTTTGAGTCAAATTAAGCTATTTACTTTATAAGATCAGTTTACTTGTCAAAGAATTCACAAGTTTGTTTCTATTTATGTTTTTGTGATTTAAAACAATTAACATAGATTTTCTTCTCTATGTGGCAGTTCAAAGCACTGAGTTTGCAGAAATTAAGCACATGACTTACATCACCTCCAAAAGTCCTGGGGGGAAAAAAAGAAACTTATTTAGATAACTGAGTTTTCAGATGTCAAGTTACCTGAATATTACTTCCTTAGTTGTTAAATACCTTGCATCATCACAATTCAGTAGTCGTGTCTAGGTGGAATCACACCTTCATGAATAAGGTATGTTTGCACTATGTGTTTTTCTTCCTTTTCAAAAGAAAAAGATATGATTGATTAGAAGCTGATGATGCAAAACTAGCATTAACATCTCAGAGATTTTCATTATTACAATTGCTGCTTCTTAATTCTCTTTCTGAAAGTCACCTCAAAGTTGAATTGAACTTGAGCCTGGGTATTTTGCACACAATATTTTTATGCTGGGCTAAGAGCTCATTCAACACCTGCGTATAATTCTACTTATATTTTTTTATTTACTTAATTTATGTCATTTTCTAGAAAGATTATGAGGAAAAAGCAGCTTGGGAGTCCCATAGGACAGTCAATCCCTAGGATATTATGGCTCATGTTAAAGAGACAATGTATTGTTCTAATCACTTTCTGAATTATAAAAGCATTTCTCAAGGATGAAACATTTTATGCTTTGAACTGCCAGACATTTTTATTATACTGTGTGAATTCTCACATTTTAAATTTACTCTAAAGAAATAATGTCTGAAAATCATCTCTTGTTTGCATGTGAAATCTAACATTGTGTTTACCCACAGATGGGATGGATTGCACACTGATTTCTACTGCAGCTCTGTCACCATCTTTCAACAGTAAAAACATTTATCGTTGGGGGCAAAATTCTTCTTCCCAGAAAACTAAGCAAGAAAAAAAACATTGGTAGGAGGATCTCTGCTTCAGTTTTGCAGGGTTTATGGCCCTTGTCAGACCCAGGATGGTGAAGATGCTGGGATCTCTACAGAAATGAGTAGTCAGAGATGTGAATGAATCAAAACCAGAGTATTATGAAAATAATAATAATAATATTATTGTTCCATCTAATATTCTAAACAAAACTGAAAAAATAACAATAATAACAAACAGAGGCAGTGCCTATATTTTTATCTTTGATTTTATCTTTGATTTTCTAAGAAAGCAGAGTACTTTCAGAACTGTATTGGATTCACATTGCTGGGCTCTGATCCATTGATTTCAGGAACTGGTGATAGACACAATAAGCCTTTGATGCATGCTGAGTAAGAGGATTTTTAATCTATTTTTTTCAGATCAGTGCAAAATTTATCTTACAAATGTTTTCAGATTCTTCATCATATTTAGCTCTCTAAAACTAGGGGTGCATATTATTCAGTTTTAAACATTCATCACAAAGCTGGTATAAAGCACTTTTCCCTGAACTTGTTTTCTTACCTTTGCCAACTCTTAAGTTTGTAGCCAAAGTCAGATCTAGATCTCAGAAGAATAAAACAAAGGATTTGCTGATGTGACTAAACCACGTCTTGTTCATAAGCAAGGCCATTTAAAGGCAACTCTGCATAACAAATCAGGAGCAGCTAGCTCTGATCTTCCAGTCTGGCCAGCCAGCATTAGACATAGAGATAAAGCATTTTCTGAAGCTTAGTTGAGTTTCCAGAACCCCACAGTGAAGATGTTGGCTTCAGACAGCAGCAGTACAAGTCAGAATTGCATTTATGCCAGCCAGGAACTGCTGTGTGCCCAAGGGACTTAGCTACACCCAGCTGTGTAAATGGATCCAAATTAAAGTAAAAAAAATAACAGCCAACTAAGTTGTCATAAAATTTTCATTAAAGAAATATATAATTCTTCATTAAATCTTTGGCTTCCTATTTATAATTAGAGATGTGTGGGTAAGTAGAATAATTTGAACATTTGCAGCTGAGTTATTCCAGGTGTTATTGAACTAATATGATGTTACTGACATGTAGCATATTGCTTACTGTCCCTCAGGAATTTCACGGAGAAAATATGTTGTATCTCTGAGGCCAATAAGATGGGCAGAACATTTTAATGAAAAAAATGAACAGTTTTAAGCAGCATTTTAACACCATAATCTAAACTATACTCCTGCATTTTATGAACAAAAACACTTTACTGCTGTGAGACAGAAAACATAACTAGGATATCTGAATAGTGGAGTTTTTGCCAAATACCAAAAATATAAAATGATGCAGGTGAATGGGAATCTGGGTGGAAGGAATACAGGCCCAGAGAGAAATACTCTTAACAAGGAACATGCAACCTGTTCACAAAGAGCCTGCCAGCTATAGGCCTTCATAAATGCCCTTAATTTATTAAGCAGTATAAGAGGTTTGAAACTGGAGAGAGATTAAGAGAACTAATGCATGTTTTGTTCTTGATCTGGGGAATGATGAAAACCCAAGGAGAAGTCACAAGTCCTGAAGGAAGCTACAGTGGCTTCAGTGCAGTGCTGCTGGTGTGCCATTCTTGAAAAGTATTAAATTTTGAAGCACTGCCGGCATCAAAATGCAAGAATTATTATTTGGTGATATTTCACAGCAATAATATCTGGTCAACAGTTGGGTAAAGTTTGTTTGAGGAGCTATGGACAAAATGTGTAAGGACAGGATTTTTTCATTAAGAGAAAAAAAAATTTAAAAAGAGGGGTTGAACCTGAAAAAATCTTCTGCCACAAATCATTGTAATTGCCACATATGCAAGTTCCCAAAGCATAATTATATTTATATACTTCTCAACTTCCCCTGGGAGTATTTTGGATTTTCATCATTAATGGTAAATGAAATATTACACTACCAATTTGTAAGCCTAACCACCATGGTTCTTTGAACAGGGTCCTAAGTTCATGTTCCTGCTACATCTTGACAAGAGATCAAGAATGGGTTCTTGGTGAAAAATATGCACTGCACACACCCCTGCCCTCACATGCTTTTTCTGACAGAAGAAATTTCATTAATCAGAAAAGGTCTCCAAAAGAGTTTCTTGTCATTCTAATTTGACAACAGCGGTAGCAAAAGACTGATCCCAACAATAAAGTGAATATCAGACAAGCTTCTGTTTCCATGGTCTGGTGTCTGTATTTCAAACCAAAAAATATAAAGTAAAAACTGTCTTGTACTTCTTTGAACTGAGAAATCACATAGTCAGAACAAAACCACTACAAATTATATCATCTATGGATTAAGCATACAGACTTAGTAATGGATAGATTAAAGGCAGCTATGATCTCCCATTATTAAAATATTCCCAATTCTGGTCATGTACTGTTAAATGCTTATGTGCCAACCTCATTGTAAGGATTTTAGTGTCAAACAGACTACTTAGCAACACATCCACATTTTCTTTACTCCTTTTACAGAATTTATAAAGAAATGAAGGTATCTACTGTTAAACTGGTCAAAACAGTTATGGATGATAAATGTTGTTATTTCAAAATAGGGAAATTTAGAGAAATGTGTCAGTTTCTATTGAAATGTCAGTTTGAATCCTGGGAATTCAGAGAAGAAAAAAACAAAATGAAACAAAAACTGCAGGATCTCTGTAGGCAGTACTTATACACATGAGAAATAAACAACATGAATCCATGCTCCTACTGTCAGTTAACTGTAATAAGAAGCGATTCACTCTCTGAATCCCACATAAGTACCAATGTTATCAGTGCATTTGTTATTCCAGGAGTTACTTCTCTCTTCTTTATTAAAAAAAAAATATAATACATGTTAAGTAATCTCATTTTTGACACAATTGAATTTCTAAAGCATAATACCCTAATCTTTTACCTCCTTTGTCCAAGCCTGAACAATACAACTACACGAGACAGGGAAAGAAAGGGTGAAAGTCAACAACTAGCAGCTTCTAGGTAGAGCTGTTATACTACTTAGCCCAGCATGCGTTCCTGCAAAGTGCACCTTTGTTATAATTTCTTTTCACTTGTATCCAAGTCTCTACATTCTGGTTTTGGCTCTATTCTTTAACTTTGGTCATTGTGGTTTGTTCTTAGCTGAATGCCAGGTGCCCACAAAGCCAGCCTATATCTCCCTCTTTATCAGGAAGCAAGAGGAGAAAATAAAGATCAAGATAAAGACAGTTTAATAAAGTAAAAGCAAAGGTCATGCCTGCAGAAGCAAAGGCATGCTACTATTTTCTACTTCCCATCAGCTGAGGATGGCTAGCACCTGTCCTTCCACATTTCCCTTGGCTTTCATTGCTGAACAGACTTCATACAGGATGGAATATCTCTGTCATCAGTTAGGCTCATCTGTCCTGGCTATGTCACCTCCCAGAACCTTACCCACTCCAGCCTACTGCCCAGTGTGGGAATGCTGGAACAATGGCCTTGATGCAGGGCCAGATCCATTCAACAACAGCCAAAACACTGGTATGTTACAGACACCTTTCAAGCTGTAACACAAAAACCTAAAAGTGGTTGTTTTTTTTTTTTTCTCTTCACTGCTTTTGCTTCACTTTTTATGCTTGATCCTAGTGGGTCCCAGTCAAAGATCAAGGCATAACCTTTGTGATTTAAGCACTCTAAAGGTAAGACACAGTGTTGAGCTTAAGGTAATAAATGTTGAGGTATCTGCACTGGTTTTGTTAAATTTAAAGTATTGAGCATTTCTATCTTTATCATGTAAAGCTAAGTCACACAAAGGTAAATATCTGATCAACACCAGTTCTTCCTTCCTTCCTTCCTTCCTTTCTTTCTTTCTTTCTTTCTTTCTTTCTTTCTTTCTTTCTTTCTTTCTTTCTTTCTTTCTTTCTTTCTTTCTTTCTTTCTTTCTTTCTTTGTTTCTTTCTTTCTCTTTCTTTCTTTCTTTCTTTCTCTCTTTCTTCACTTTTCAACACACCATCACCCTTTTAACGTTATCCTGTAATTACATATTTCTAATGGAGAAAAAAAAGTGTATGGTAATATTTTGGCTCACAATAGGTAAAATGTTCTGTAGCCAAGACATTAATTTTAACCTCAATAAAGATTCAGTATATTCAGTTTTCCTTATTTTTAATATAGGCTAATTTGCCAAACATATATTTTTTTATTCAAGCATTCTGGAGTCCATCCAAATATAATCCACAACATTAAAATATTTACCATCACATTAAATAGAGCCAATAGTTTTTGTATATGTAAAAGTAAACTTTGAAGTTTTTCACCTTGAAATTTCTGTATGTCATTAGGAGAGTCTGTATTTTCTTTAAATGCTAAATATTTCATCTGCTCAGACATCAGATTCTGTATGATTTAGTATTTAACAGACTTCTAAACATGTACAAAACGAAACTTATGGCCCTTTGTCAACAAAAAAAACAATATTTCAACTTCATACAGAAAATATGACTTTTACAGAATAATTTTAATGAAGGAGCAATCAATAAAATAAAGTTTTGAAAAGTAAAACACAACTCTGCCTTAAAATGTTTTATATGGGACATGGATCTGCTAAGTGAAAAGGCCACAGCTGTCTTTGTCCCATACTCACTAGTTTCTCAAATTTTTCTCCAGCCAAGGCAAATATCACCTAAAAAAATTATTACAAAGCTAGAGAAATATTCTCAGTATTCCATAGGCATAACTAGGAGGTGCAAACTCAGATTGTGCTATTCAATTACCAGCTTGGATCTGAGCAGTCCTTGGGAAGTGTCTCTCTCTCTGCATTAAGTCCACAGGAGCATTACACCGAAGGTTCTCCTGCATTAGTACTTGTTCTGGTACATTGATAACCACTGGATCCACCTTCAGGGTCCCACAGACTCTTTATAACAACAGAGATCATCAGCTAGAATAAAAATGTGTTCACTGGGTATAGCAGTGAAGTTTAATTCTGAATAATGGGAGAACAAGTATTAAAATAACAAACAAACAAAAAAGCTACTTTTCTCTCTTCTGTGGTAGGTTGAAAACATATCAGATTTAGCAGATACTTGGCATTTTGATTTTGGCATGATGAGAAGGTCCATTGTATGAATGAATTGGGATTTGTAATAACTGATTCTTTGTTAGAATAGCTGATGTTCTTGACCACAAGGCTTGCTTGATTCTCTTTAATGTTTAATTCCTTTTCATATTACATCATACATCAGTTTATTCATTTTCTGCCAGCTCACCAGTGAGCCAAAAAGTTATCTTTCAAATTTTGGCCATATTTATGAGTGTGTTATTATCCATTATGTACACAGACCACCTGAACTATCATCTTTCACTCTGATAAATACATTCTTAATGCAGTCAATACTCCAATTGTTGGTGAAACAGCTACACTCTAAATCATCTGTATTGTGAGGATTTTAGGCACACTATTTTCTGATTATCTACTCACCTCTGTCATTTAAACTATTATACCTCTTTTGTTGTCAGTGGAATGCTGTGAAACTAAGAAAGAAAAGAGAGAAAGCTAGGTTCATAATGAAATCCCATATTAGGATAAAATGTCAGGTCTTGAAGGTCTTATGTTTGAAGAGGAAATAAATTATAATTTATAATGATGTTAGGGCAAAAGATAATGTTGAAAGCATGTATACACTTACACACCCACAAATCCATATATTTTATATAGTTTTTAACAAATACGTACCAGGAGGAAGAATATGAAAATATTCCGATTTTTCAGTTCTACAGAGTACTTCTGCCATAGCTTGCTACATTGTTAACTTTAAATGTATGAATATAACATTTTACACCTTCCCTCTGATAATTCATTTCCTGGAATTCCAGGCTCTCAGAATCTGAACATCTCTTTGACCATCTCATACGTTTAAAGCTGACAATTAGTTAAATCTTGTTAAATCCTAGTTAAATAGAATTAGTTAAAGTATAACTGTTCCTTCACACAGCTATATTACCTATATGTAAGTAGGAATTGTACTAATGTACTTCACATAAATACACTATTTTATGTAATTTCCTCTCCCTCTCCTTATTTATTTCTATCAATTCCTTTTCTTTCCTTTCTGGTTGTATAGGAGAATTTTCTGTTATGTGTGTAGTATCTTACTGTCTCTTTGACAAGGACTCAACACCCACTTTTCTGGGCTGCAGTATCTCAACAAAACAGGGTTAATTCTGCTAAGACTTCCCAATTGAATCGAAGAGTTATATAAATCCCAGTGTTTAGATATAAACCCTAGCATGCAATAAATGTGCTGAGTAGCCATTAGATAATTCAACTGATTTCATTTATCTGTTAAGTAAAAGGATGTAAGAAATTGGTAAACAAGCTGTAGACAGTGTAATAAATGCCTGCCATATTACCTTCTGGAGCTTTTTTGTCTTTTGAAAAGTTCATTTTTACTACGTATAATTTTCTTTTCTTATTTTGTTTGTTATTGCATTTTGTTTTTTTCAAAAGTGCGCTGCCTGCAAAATCCCAATTTGCTGAACCCCTGGGACTGTCATCCAGTGCTTGGGCCATTCACCCAAGTCTACTGTCTGCCATGTTAACTGTCTAAACACTGCCAACAGTGCATTGCCATGCTTCTTCTCTTCTGTCTGCCTATTTTGTAGCTATGAAGCTGCAGGTAATTCAGGTTCATAAGCCATCTAATTTATATTCTTATGACAAGACATTATCACATGAGGAAGCTTTATCTCCTGAAAAATCCAAAGCTACAAGTAAAAAGTAGCAAATACTAGAAAGAGTGCGTGCGTGCGTGTGTGTGTGTGTGTGTGTGTGTGTGTGTGCGTGCACACATATGTGTGTGTTTGTATCTGAAAACAGAGAGACTTTTCTAATTCCACTGCACAAAATTTCCCTGAATGTCAGATGAATGTCCTATTCCATTTTGGACCATAGGCCACCAAACAACTGCATTCGTCTCTGTCCTGGTACTGTCCATTCCTTTACCCCAGACACCAGGATGATCAGGCCAGTCCTGATGAATTGTCTTCTTTTTTCTGTGCTGTCCCGCAGGAGTCCAGTGGGACCAGTGTTATCAAATATCTTCATTAATGACACAGACGAAGGGATCAAGTGCTCCCTTTACAAATCTGCAGATGACACCAAGCTGAGTGGTGCAGCTGACACTCCTGAGGGACAGATGCCTTCCAGAGGGACCTGGACAAGCTCGAGCAGTGGCCCATGGGAATCCCATGAGGTTCAACAAGGCCAAGCTCAGGTGCTGCCCCTGGGTCAGGGCAATCCCTGGTGCCAGCCCAGGCCGGGCATGAACAGATCGAGAGCAGCCCTGCCCAGAAGGGCCTGGGGGTGCTGTGGGTGAGAGCTGGACATGAGCCAGCCACGGGCAGTGCCAGCCCAGAGAGCCAAGTGTGTCCTGGGCTGCACCCAGAGCCCCTGGGCAGCAGGGCAGGGAGGGGATTCTGCCCCTCTGCCCCGCTCTGCTGAGACCCCACCTGCAGAGCTGCCTCCAGCCCCGGGGTCCCGGCACAGGAAGGACATGGAGCTGCTGGAGAGAGGCCAGAGGAGGCACCAAGGTGATCAGGGGGATGGAGCACCTCTGCTGTGAGGGAAGGCTGAGAGAATGGGCTTGTTCAGCCTAGAGAAAAGAAGATTTAAGAGTTCCTTAGTTCCAGCCTTCCACTACCTGAAGAAATATCATAATAAAGATGGAAAGGGACTTTTTACAAGAGCATGTAGTGACAGGACAAGGGGGAGTGGCTTCAAACTGAAAGAAAGCAGGTTTAGATCAGATATTAGGAAGAAATTCTTTACTGAGATGGTGATGAGGCACTAGAACAGGTCACTGGGAGAAGTTCTGGGTGTCTCCTCCCTAGAAATGTTCAAGCCCTGTTGGACAGGATCTTGGAAAACCTGGTCTAGTGGAAGGTGTCCCTGCCCATGGCAAGGCAGCTGGAACGAGAGGATCTCTGAGGCCCCTTCCAAGCCAAGCAATTCTATGATACTATTATTCTTTGATTCTGTGATACAGGAGAAGTTGGTTCATTTTGCTGATAGACTGCACTATTTGAGAACAAAAAAAAAAAAACCAACCAAAACCCTAAGCCTAGATACATATTCTGAATAGACATGTGCCTAAACAGTAGGTTCATTTCTGTCCTTCAGCTACTCTCTTTGTGATTCCCCTCTGTCTCTTGTGCCATACTGATTGCTAACCTAATCCTCTCTGCCAGCTTATCTCAAAGATTTTGATAATGCCTTGCCTTAGTCACACAAATTCTGTCTTCCCCTGCTCCACCCAGCAAGCCCCTCACTGTTCAGCAAGGCAGCCAGCCCTCTGCACAGGAGTCACCAGACAAAGCCATCCCAATCAAATTCCAATTTAAGCTTCCCCACTCTCAGTACTATGCTGCACAGCATCTTCTGACAACCTACAGGGGAAATTATAGAAAAGGCCTTGCTCATCTCCTGAGCAGAAAATGCTTATTTCACTCAGCCCATGACAGTTCTGTGAAAATTCAGCATGCTCACAACTATCAGCATTATAAAACAACCTAGTAGTCAGTCTCTGATAAGTTTTTATGGTGTGTCTGAACTGCAGTTTCAGAAAATTACGCTTTTATTAAATCTGGACAATAGTTTTATAATCTCAAAGGACAGTTCTTCTGTACTCAATGTTGTGTTGTGTTGTTTGATTTCCCCAGTTATTTTCCTATTTTATGTATTCTCCCCCCAGTTCTGTGGAATGGTTCCTCCCTCCCCTGGTTCTCCCGCCATTGCCTTCCCGATTGGTTAGTTTCCATGGTTAACCCCTCCCCCCTCCACTGTCAATCCTTTGTGTTATGTAATTCCCCCTCCCAGATTTTACCTTATAAGTAAGTTTTCTCTCCTCCCTGGGCCCAGTCAATCACCCCCCACTCCTCCCAAGCTTCGAGAAACTTCTTCTCTCTGGGGGCCGTGGTTGGCTGGTGTCCCGGGGCCCCTCCTCTGTTTTACGTTTATTGACTTATCCTCATGTAAGTTATGTTATGTACCTCCCTACCTATTCATGGATTGGTTTGCCGGGTTTCCCTCCCTTCTCCACCCCCTCCCTTTAAAACCTTGTTACTCCCCCTGTTCTCCGCCATTTGCCCGGGGTTCTACCATCAGTTGGTTGCCCTCTGCAGTGGGATTCCTCAATAAACCGACGTGTTTCCCGAGCAAGTGGTCGCCTCCTTATTCGTCCACTAAAGCGCAGGCAGTCCGACTCCGAGATCCAGCCCAGCCCGAGGCCAGGACGCCAAGGGGGGCTGGCCTCAGATGCGTAGGGGCGTCGGCCATCCTCACCCCTTCAGCTAGCCGGACTCAGGGCCGCGTACGCCCTAGCGCAGCGTGGCGCCCAACGTGGGGCCTGGAAGTGGACATCTGGACAGTTGACCACGGACCGGACCCCTCGGAGTTGGAATTATAGTTTTCCTTTGGACGCTACGCTACCTCGGGTAGTAGCAGACCCCGTTCTAGGGGTAGCGCTCCCCGGGGATTGGAGTCCCAGCCCTCAGCACCACAAGAGGAGGACTCCAGGGATGGAGACCACCGCCAAGTTTTGTTTCTCGTCGCCACCGGGTTGGTAAGTCCGGGCCCTGCTTTGGGGACTCTCCGGGCTTCCCCCCTCTGCCTTTTTATCTCTCCCTAGGAGTACATGCCCTACCTTGAGGACCTACTCCCTGCCCTCTTTCCTTGAGGTACTTCCTCATCCCCGTGCCTTTCTTGTTTTCTCTTCCCTGTGGGTGCCGGCTTCCCCAGACGTGGGGCCCGGACCCATCCCCTAATCTCCTTCTTCTCCCTCCGGCTGGCCCAGACTTTGGGGCGGTGGGGGGTGCAGGGGCGGTGGTTGGCGAATTGTTGTTTTAGTTCGTGTTATACACTCGGCGGGTGGTTGAACCATCAGAGGATTTCCCCCCTTTCTAGCAGCGGTAATTCCTGTGCTAGAAAGGTGCCATGGGTGCAGGCTTGGGGAAATCCCAAAAGGAGGTTTATTATGTTATTAAAGGTTTATTGCTTGGGAATGGGCAGAAGCCCCCCAAGCCAGCGTTGAACTGTTTGGTTAAATGGATCTTTTCTAAGTTCCCCGAAACCTCCCCGGAACTTGTAAAACAGCCACGATATTG
The DNA here is from genome assembly GCF_035770615.1 of Melospiza melodia melodia. Classification (NCBI taxonomy): domain Eukaryota; kingdom Metazoa; phylum Chordata; class Aves; order Passeriformes; family Passerellidae; genus Melospiza; species Melospiza melodia. The sequence goes on from NC_086226.1 coordinate 23,881,465, forward strand.
GGCAGCTGTTATAACCAAATTAGACGAGGCCATAAATTCCGGGGAGGCAAAGTTGGCCACCGTGGCTTATTGGGCGCGCAGAGTGCATGCAGCACTCCGCGCGTTTGGGGAGCTTAAGAAAAGTCCTGCCGGTTCTAGTTTATCCCCTCGTTCCCCTCGTTCTGTTGCCCTTGCCCCTCAGACCTCACCCGCATCCCGTAGGCAGGAGCCCTCGAGGGGGATTTTAAGGGCCGACCAGAGGCAGGGGGTCCATCCTGCCCCTGCTCCTCCTCGACCTGCTCGGCCTCCCCCTTCGAGGAGCCCTGGCCAGGCTCCTTCGCTCTCCTCTTCCTCAGCCCTTGTTCCCAAGTCCCCAGTTCTTAATCCCAAAGTCGTTCGGTTTGCTGAAGACTCCCAAAATGGCTCCCTCGGTGCCCAAGATGGCGGTGGCCATGTGGCCGTTCCCGCCGGGGCTCCTTCTTCTCCTCCTAACCCCTTCCTCCCTAATGCCAACCCCTTCCTTTCCCTTGACCCCACCCATTTCTCTGTTGTCCCCCCTTCATATCCGCCTTCCGTCCCACCCATTTCTCTGCCCTCTGCTCCTCCTCCCGCTCCTCCCCAGGTTCCTCCCCCGGTTCCGCCCTCCGTTCCTCCTTCGGCTCCTCCCCAGGTTCCTCCCCCAGTTCCGCCCCTCATTGACTCCTGCCCCGCTCCGCCTTTGTACTCTGCTCCGCCTCCAAACTCCATCAAGGAGGCGGAGAAGGTGGGTGTGCCGTGCCCACTCCCTCGCCCCGCCTCACTGCCAGACCCCGCCTCAACCTCCTCCAGTTCCGGTTCCCACGCTCCCCCTTCCGGTTCCCACGCTTTGTGTTCCGGGAGGGGGGGGTGGATGACCGGAAGCCGGAGCAGGCGCCTTTATTGGAAGCCGCTCCGGTCACCTACCACCTCAGCGGGGAGGGGACCTCTCAGGCCCACTGGGTGCCACTTGCACAGGCCCAGATCAAGGAACTGTGCAAGGCGCAGAAGGACTACTCCCGGGAGTCCGAGTACTTCCGGGGGATGCTCCGCAATGCCCTTGCGCGGGGAGATCTGGTGCCCGCGGACCTGAGGGCCCTCTTCACCAGCCTTACTAGACCCATGGATTTCCGGGTCTGGGTGGCGGAATGGAGGAGGGAGATCTTGGAGGCTCTCCCAAGTCTTTGGGGGAGTCCTTCAACATCTCATGATGCGGATGGGCTGGTAATTTCTCAGGAACATCTGCTGGGTGAGGGACAATGGGCAGAGGGGGCAGTTCAAGCTAAAGCTCTGTTTCCGTCGCAGCTTGTGGAGACCGCAAAAGCAGCCGAGTGGGCTTTCTACAAGCTGCATGTGGTAACCTCCCAGTGGGAGGATGATGAGGTTCGGCAAGGGGCACAAGAGCCTTACATGGCCTTTATCGAGCGCCTCTACCGATACGTGGAGGCGCAGGCGACCGGGGACGAAGACAGGGAAAAGATGCTTCGGAGAATGGCCTTCAGCAATGCCAATCCGGAGTGTCGAAGGGCCATCAAGGCCCTCCCTCGAAGTCCCCGGCCCACGGTAGAGGCCATGATAGAGGCCGTGGTTGGCCAGGTCGTCTTAACATCGCGACCAAAAAGGTCATCAGTGGCCTTTGTGGAATGCCCCGAGCCGGACTTCTCAGAGCTGGAAGCTGCCCCCGTTGCTGGACCCCCAACACCTGGGTCCGGCAGAAGATCAGCGGCCACCCACCCCTGTCATCTCTGCGGAAAAATCGGGCACTGGATGCCTCAGTGCCCGATGCGTCTGAATTATCTGGAGTACCGCAGGAAGCGGGAAAGGGAGGAGAACAAACTTCAAAAAAACTAGACCAGGAGCGCAGCCCCTCCCTGCGCTATGATAAAAGTGCGGCGGGACGAGTGTCATCCAGCGGGGAGGAGGGAGATACAGGAGAGCCGCCATATTCCATGCCGGACTTGTCTTACTTAGCACCTGATGTGACCTACACCTGTGGTATTCAGCCCACACCTGCGCTTAACACCTTGTCCTCTGCTTCTCCTTACAGGCTGCAGCTCACTAGGGACGTACACCTTCCTAATAGTGATTTAAAGCTGGTGTCTGTCGACCTCCAACATCCGGGTCACTGGAGGAAATTAGGACGTTGCAGGTGGACCGTCGTCGGAGATACAAAGCACACGCCGCGAGACATTTACATCGTCCCGGGTTTGGTAACTACCGACCGGGACCGTTTCGCGGTAGGGTTGTACTGTGTCCGACCCCCTCTCTTCCTCCCCAAAGGACAGGTTATCGCCCAGGCCATTCCGGTTCCAGGAAAGGATCATTGGAAGAAGATTCAGGAGCAAACATCGCCTCCGACAGTGGCCTGGGCGCAGGTAGTGGGGAGGGAGAAGCCCCGCCTAACTTGTCAGCTTTCGTTGGGCGGGGATCGGAAGATCGTGAGGGGTCTATTGGACACAGGGGCAGATGTGACGATCATTCCCTCTCGGGAGTGGCCGTCACATTGGGACTTGCAGAACGCTGCTGGCACGATTCAGGGTGTTGGAGGGCTTCAATTGGCTAAACAATCAAGGGGCGTTGTCCAAATTACGGGGCCAGACGGGCAATTGGCTTCTGTTTGCCCGTTCGTATTAGACTATACAGAGCCTCTCTGGGGGAGAGACCTACTTGCCCAATGGGGAGCCAGAATTGACCTCCCGAAGGCTCCTCAGGTTTTTCGGGCAGTGGCCACTGAGGAGCGCCAGACCTGGAAGCTGGATTGGCTGACTGATGTACCAGTACAGGTCTTGCAGTGGCCATTTAATAAACAAAAATTGAAGGCGCTCAACGAGCTCGTTCAGGAGCAGCTACTGAAGGGCAACATTGTGGAGACAATGTCTCCCTGGAATTCTCCAGTCTTCGTCATCAAAAAGCCCAATAAGGATAAGTGGCGGCTCCTGACCGACCTTCGCCAAATTAATGATAAAATTGTAGATATGGGATCTCTCCAACCAGGGATGCCCTCCCCAGCAATGCTCCCCCAAAATTGGGAATTGGCAGTAATAGATATAAAGGATTGCTTTTTCCAAATTCCCCTTCACCCTGACGATGCCCCGCGTTTTGCATTCACGGTTCCATCCATCAACCATGAGTCCCCAGCCAAGCGCTACCATTGGCGGGTATTACCACAGGGCATGAAGAACAGCCCTGTGATCTGCCAATGGTACGTCGCTTCGCTGCTGTCACCTTTACGTACAGCCCTCGGGGATGCCGTCATCCTCCATCATTACATGGACGACATCCTCGTGTGTGCGCCCGACCACAGTCTGCTTGCCCATGCGCTTGACCTGACAACCAATGCGTTGGTTGCTGCAGGGTTCGAGCTCCAGCAGGATAAGATTCAGCGGATGCCACCTTGGAAATACCTGGGCCTTGAAATTACTAAGCGGACCATTGTTCCGCAGAAATTGGCTATCAGGACAAAAGTCCAGACCCTAGCGGATGTTCACCAACTGTGTGGGTCCTTAAATTGGGTGAGACCCTGGCTGGGCATCTCGACCGAAGACCTAGCCCCCCTTTTCAATTTGTTGAAAGGGGGAGAGGGGCTTAGTTCCCCTAGGGTTCTCACCTCAGAGGCACGGGTAGCCTTGGAGAAAATCCAAAGGGCCATCTCGGCCAGGCAGGCCCACCGATATCATCCAGGCCTGCCCTTTAAGTTCATAATTCTGGGAAAGTTGCCACACCTCCATGGCATCATCCATCAATGGGACATTGAGAGAAGGGACCAAGGGCTGGGTGACCCCCTCTTGATAATAGAGTGGGTGTTCCTCAGTCACCATCGGTCCAAAAGAATGACAAGGCCACAAGAGTTGGTAGCCGAACTGATCGTCAAGGCGAGATCGAGGATCAGGGAGTTGGCTGGGTGCGACTTTTCATGCATACATATCCCAATTAAATTGGATTCGGGCCAACTTAAATTAAGGACCTTTGAAGAACTGCTGCAAACTAATGAATATCTACAGTTTGCACTTGATAGCTACACCGGGCGCATCGCAGTAGATCGGCCGGCCCACAAATTGTTTAATTCGGAGTTTAAATTATCTTTAAAAAAGGTTCAAAGCAGGGAGCCGCTAGATGCCGTGACAGTTTTTACGGACGCGTCTGGAGCATCCCACAAGTCAGTTATGACTTGGAAGGATCCTCAGACTCAGCAGTGGGAGGCTGATGTTGCTATTGTGGAGGGTTCTCCACAGATTGCTGAGTTGGACGCAGTCGTCAGGGCATTTCAGAGATTCCCTGAGCCTTTTAATCTGGTCACAGATTCTGCGTATGTCGCGGGTGTAGTGACTCAGGCTGAACAAGCAGTTCTTCAAGAAGTGTCCAACAAGAGATTGTTTGAATTGCTTAATAGGCTCGTGGAACTGGTCTCCCACCGCGAGCATCCCTTTTGTTATGCATGTTAGGTCGCATACTGATTTGCCTGGGTTCATAGCGGAGGGCAACCGCCGAGCCGATTCTTTGGCCGCGGCTGCCGTGACGCTGGGCCCTCTCCCAGACGTGTTCGGTCAGGCTAAGATCAGCCACCAACTGTTCCATCAGAATGCGCCTGGCCTGGTTCGGCAATTCAATCTTACGCAGGACCAGGCTAAGGCGATAGTGGCCACATGTCCCCAGTGCCAGAAAGATCAAATGCCCACTGTGACCTCGGGGGTTAACCCCCGAGGTTTGGCAAGCTGCGAGGTGTGGCAGATGGACGTAACACATGTCCCGTCTTTTGGTCGACTGTGTTACGTCCATGTCTCAGTGGACACTTTCTCCGGGGCTATCTATGCCTCTGCCCACCCAGGAGAGAAGGCAGCGGATGTCCAGAAGCATCTGCTTCAGGCATTCGCTGTCTTGGGCATCCCTAGGGCCCTAAAAACAGACAATGGCCCTGCGTATACTTCCAAGGAGCTGTGGAGCTTCCTGCAGCAATGGGGAATAGTGCATAAGACCGGCATCCCCTATTCCCCGACAGGCCAAGCCATGGTGGAAAGGGCCCACCAGAGCCTTAAGAAGATCCTATCTCGACAACAATCGGCGATGAAGGTGGAAACCCCCCACGTCCGACTGGCAAGAGCTTTATACACACTTAATTTCCTGAACTGCTCTTTTGACAGCCAGAATCCTCCGGTGGTCCGGCACTTCGGCAGTCACCAGCAGCTGCAGCCGAAAGCCAGGCCCCCGGTTCTTGTAAAAGATCCGGAGACCTGGCGGACGGAGGGCCCTTTTGACCTGGTGACCTGGGGGAGGGAATATGCTTGCGTGTCCACTCCCTCAGGCCCCAAGTGGATACCATCTAAATGGGTCAGGCCCTTCGTCCTGAAGCAGAGGACAAAGCAGGAGGCGATACCACAGGTCCGGCAGGCTTGTTGGCGACGGCGAAGGAAGGCACACAACAATCCTTTGTCTTTCTCTCCTGATCTCCTCCCAGTAACTGAGGAGCCCTCCCCTCCTTCTTCACCTCCACCCCTGGATTTCTTGTGTTATGTTGCATCCCAATCTCCCCCGGCTCCAGAAAGCACCCCCCGCGCATTTTATTTAAATTGGCTATTTGGGGAGGAACCATTCCTGTGATTTCGTGATACTTTTCCTTGTCTCTTTCGTTTTAGTTGCAACTCTCCAATGGCCCTGGTATCAACATCGCTGGCTCCCAACCCTGGTCCACTGATGATGCTTATGTTGACCTGCGGACTGCTGCTGTCACCTTCGGAGCCGTGGGTCATCCCCCAGCCAAAGGTCAACGTCTGGCGTGCCTTGGCACAATCGTTAGGACAGGACAGTATATGCCTAGACACCGGCGCAGCAGAGGACCCGATGTCGTCTTGCCTTGTGGGGATCCCTTCCTCTCCAGGCGAGTTCCCCGTTACGTTCCGACATGCCTTTTCCCCAATCCTATCCCAGAGTCTCACCATTCTCCCCAATTTTGACTCGTCCAACGCCTGGAGAGACGGAGTGGTCAGGCTGGATCCTGCACCCTCCGAGCCCACTGAATTACATCTCCTCGGGTCAGCCAACGCCTCCATTTGTTTTCAGTTTGATTATGGCATTACCCCCATAGAGAAGGGTAGTGAGGTGGTCCGCCAGTCCAAGAAGGAGTACCAAGCTAAACAGTGGTGCCGGGCCGTTCTCAAGATCCTTGGCCCCACCACTACTGGACGGACCCCTTACTCCCTTCCAAGAGGCGTGTTCTTAATTTGTGGTGACCGAGCGTGGGCAGGCATCCCCTCTGGCCTGGTCGGAGGGCCGTGCACCTTTGGCCGGCTGACGCTGTTTACTCCCAACATTACCCAAATTATTAATTGGAAAAGAACGAACATCACAGCTGAATTGGACAGAGCCAAAAGAGACCTGAAGGGCCTCACCGAAGACTGTGATGATGAAATTACGCATTGGTCTCACTCAAAATCCGTTGCCTTTACCATTCTGTTGCCTTGGGTATCGGTAGCGAAGGCTCTAGGTGAATTGGGCCGCCTAGAGTGTTGGGTAGCTAAACAAGCAAATCTTACATCAGCTGCGCTTTACGACCTCCTCACAGACGAGGAAATAACAAGGAAGGCGACGCTCCAAAATAGGGCAGCGATAGATTTTCTATTGCTGCTCCATCACCATCGTTGTGAGGAGTTTGAGGGCCTCTGCTGTCTGAACCTGTCCTCTCGAGCTGAGGACGCCAGACACTCCATCAGAAAACTTCAAGACCTTGTGCATCAAGTTAAACAAGAGACATCTGATTGGCTGGGGGACCTCTTCAAGGGTTGGGGCCTGAGCGGGTGGGCCACTTCCATTATTGAAAGTATTATTAAAGTCGTTTTGAGTTTGATTGTCCTTTCAGTTTTCGTTATGGTGATCCGCGGCCTGGTTCAAAGACTGGTATCAAAAGCCACCTCGCCGAACGTCAGTCACGCCACCGTGCCCGTCGAGGAGCACATCGAGCTGGGGGACCTCTCCTCGGAGGCCGGGGAAGCTGTAGAAGAGGAGGGGTCAACCGTGTCGCCCGTTTGCCATCCCTGGGCGGACGAGCCCCAGCTCGAAGAAGGCGAGGATTGGCCGGACCAGCCGCGGGTCCCCGAAGCTTGAGTTTACATGGACTTTTATGTTCCTTTATTTTACTTGTTAAGAAACGGGGAGATGTTGTGTTGTGTTGTTTGATTTCCCCAGTTATTTTCCTATTTTATGTATTCTCCCCCCAGTTCTGTGGAATGGTTCCTCCCTCCCCTGGTTCTCCCGCCATTGCCTTCCCGATTGGTTAGTTTCCATGGTTAACCCCTCCCCCCTCCACTGTCAATCCTTTGTGTTATGTAATTCCCCCTCCCAGATTTTACCTTATAAGTAAGTTTTCTCTCCTCCCTGGGCCCAGTCAATCACCCCCCACTCCTCCCAAGCTTCGAGAAACTTCTTCTCTCTGGGGGCCGTGGTTGGCTGGTGTCCCGGGGCCCCTCCTCTGTTTTACGTTTATTGGCTTATCCTCATGTAAGTTATGTTATGTACCTCCCTACCTATTCATGGATTGGTTTGCCGGGTTTCCCTCCCTTCTCCACCCCCTCCCTTTAAAACCTTGTTACTCCCCCTGTTCTCCGCCATTTGCCCGGGGTTCTACCATCAGTTGGTTGCCCTCTGCAGTGGGATTTCTCAATAAACCGACGTGTTTCCCGAGCAAGTGGTCGCCTCCTTATTCGTCCACTAAAGCGCAGGCAGTCCGACTCCGAGATCCAGCCCAGCCCGAGGCCAGGACGCCAAGGGGGGCTGGCCTCAGATGCGTAGGGGCGTCGGCCATCCTCACCCCTTCAGCTAGCCGGACTCAGGGCCGCGTACGCCCTAGCGCAACTCAATAGCTTAAATTCTAGCAAATGCCAAAGCTTTTAGTAAACTTATGTCTGAAATGGCATAACGACATGGAGTTTGGCTGTTCTCTTATGCCCTTTAAACAAAGGCATGCAATGAGCAGGAAATTTCTGCCCAAAATGCTTAAAGCTTGGAAGCTTAACCTGAGGTCAAGGGTCTCATAATAGAGACAATTACCAAATTAACCTTAAATATCATTGCCAGTGCCATCTGTTTCTTAAAGCACTTACAGTAAGAAAAATTTATACAAGGCTGAGGAAGTATCATGTTTTAAAGGAAAATACATCATGATAAAAAGAGTGAGTAAGAACAAAATGTTTTAGCTATTTTGGTGGGATTTTTTCCCCTTGTTCTATGGAAGCATCATGCTTTGCCTTTACAACTGTACATCTGCCTCAGGAACTTAATCATTAAATTCCCTGCCCATTTCTGCACTCTTGCACTCCTCTACTACAGATAACATCTACTCATAGAAGGTCAAGTTTTCTGACTTGTGCAGCTTCAGTTTCAAGAGGGTATCAGTTTTATCTATGAGCTCCAAACTCTAAACAGAATGTGCTGCTTGACTGTTGTCTTGTGCTGGAATTCACATGAGCCAGGCAGAACTAATTTACTTCTCTTTGTTGTCTTAGAAACAGAAAATATACAAGCAACTAAGTCAAAGGCTTCAGAACTTGAAAATAAAGGGAGAAAACACTTGGATTTATTTACTAATTTTCTCACAAATTTATAGTTTTCTTGTAATTTCAAATGCTATTTTTATTGCATTTACAAATGAATTGGTCAACTCTAGAGATCTACAACACACATGAAAAGTCCACTGAAAATATTCCATTAATGGAAGGAGGTGATAGTTAGGACTGCCTAATATGTCTTAGGACTACTCTTCCTAGAATATATAACCCCATTTTTGTTTTTACCCAGAGTATCTAAATGATTCTGCAGATAATAGACAGTTACTAACATTACAGAGATAAATGGCTCAACTCCTACCTAGCATCCTTATTAAACATAGGAGTCTAATTAAATACTAGAGACTCTGGTAAATAAACTAGCAAAGACCAACTGTCATGGTTTGACCCGGAAACAGGATTTCTGGGATGCTGTAGATAGGGCCAGTGGATGCTCAGATTTGAATATTGCCATCTGGCCCAACCACTAGGCATTGGATCCACCTCTGAGCACACAGGGTAAAAGCAGGGCTCTCCCCCTGGCAGTTTCTCTTTGGATTTCCAGCAGGAAGGAGTTGGGTCTCTCCCCCGGCCCAGTTGCTGGCTGGGCAGGGGGAGTGGAAAAGCCATGCAGCCCGGCCCGGGAGAGGTAGGCCTGGCCCTCCCCCTCAAGGGTGGAAGGAAGAAGTAAAGAAATGCCGGGAAGCAATGGGCAGCCTGTGTTCCCCCCTTGGAGACAGACAGAGAGAGAGAGAGAGAGTGCAGCCTGTGTTTGTGGTCGTTATCTGGAAATTTAGTAAACATGTGCTGGCAGCAGGCAGCCCGGCTGAGGAGATGGGGGGGGGTGCAGCCAGGAGTCCAGCCACTCGGAGGAGTTTTAACCCTTCTTGGACAATGAAAACTTCACAGAACATTAACTCTTCCTAGACGAGTGATGAAGGTCTGGACCAGAGAGAGAGAGAGTGAGAGATGTTGGAAGAATGGAGAAGAGGGAGTGGCATTTTATGCTGGACTCTTTTGTGTAGTCATGGACAGAGCCATGTTTCCGTGTGATACAGAGACTGAGTCCAGGGGGAGAAATGTCCCAGAGCCAAAGAAGATTCAGTGTGGGTACCCCTCGGCCCCAGGGGGTATATAAAATATGGGGAGGACAGGTGTCCCAAAGGTGGGATACTGTGCTTTTCTGGAACTGGACAAAGCATCCTTAAAAAGACAACCCTGGAAGCAGCCCTGATTCTTGTTCGGTGGTGAGAGCACCGGAACAAGGACGGAAAAGGCCACCACGACACATGGAAGGACTCCCTCTCCTCTTGAGGAACTGAAAGTTGAGCATTCTAAAGGGTGGTGCTGGACCCAGAACTGGTGATTTTGGAAGATGTATTGTATTGGGAATTTAGGGGGGAGGAGGAGGAGAGTGTTTTTGTGAGGTTTTCATTTTCCTTGTGTTTTCTTTTTTTCTTTTGTGTGTAGTTTAGTAATTGTTTTTGTAGTTCAGTTAATAAACTTTTCTTTTTTTCAAGTGAGAGCCTGCTTTGTTTATTCCTGGTCAAAATCTCACAGCAGACACCAGAGAAGGTGTATTTTCATGGGGGCATTTGGCCTTGTGCCAGTGTCAAACCCTGACACTAACCTGGAGTCTTGTTTTAAAATTGCAAACATAATGATTAGCAGCCGCCTTGAGCATCCAGAAAGAAAACTGAGAGGAACTAAAACTTTTCTTTAATTCTACATTTTCATTGTGAAAATTGAGGTAACATGCTCTTATCTTTTTGTACCTGATCAAATACAGGTGGAGAAGAGCAAGGGGAAAAAAATGAAAGCAAAAGAGATACTATAGTTCTAGTGTTTATTGGGAACATAAATCAGTCTCATAAAACAACACACACTAAGTCCGGATTTTCATAAAATTTTCTTACTTAGTTGCATTGTCAAATTTAAAAATATTAAGGTTTTATCATATTCCCTCTTCTTTTAAAATAGTCTCATATACAAGGATGTTCCTAAGGTCATATATCTGTAGGAAGACTGTTTTACTGAAATAGCTTTGGTTACTCTGGTTAATTTCTGAATGGCAAATGACACCTTCACTGCATTTTTTAAAAATACCCTAAAAATAAAGGAGATTTTTTTTCTGGAAAAATAGAGCTCTTCTCTTAATTGGAACCAAACATATTTCAATGTATTTATGAGAAATCAGAAGAAATCTCACATAATATGTACAACTAAATAATAAAACCAAAAGCTGACACAATTTTGTTAATAAATCCCTCTAAGTCCTCCCCTCCCCTATTTCATACTCGTTGTGGGCATGCAAAATGAGTATTTGTTTCATTGCAATTAACATTCTACCATTCCTTTCTTTTTTTTTTTTTTTTTTTTGAGTTCTAGACAATTATGTGTTTTACAATGATAGGTAGTGAGATGCCTATTTTGTGTGTATTTTATGAAATGTGAATTATTCCCACTTCCTTTGAACAGATGTCTCCTGCCTGAGTATAAACTTCATATTACTACAGAATAAATTACTACAGACATAAAAGTACTTCTACTTATCCAAGCTATTTTCTTAGAGTAAAAGTAAAAGGAAAGTGAGAGCTTAAATTAAAAAAACAAAGATCACTCATATCAGTGGATGAGAGGATGGAAAGATGTTTTACAGGTGACACATTTAATACAGTTTCACCCCTTTACCAGGTCAAACCTAAGTAGTCATTGATATATTCAACCTAAATTCTAAATACCCTTCTACCATCAAAAATCTTCTCTCCCAGGTTTGACACCAGCACCAGATTTGAGCAGAAGCTTCCAAGATAACTACTTTGGAAGTAGTGGTAGACTTGGATGTCTAAAAACACAGATGTGGTTAAATATCTGGCATATAGAAGACAGCAATTTTTTAAAAAATATTTGATTATTTTTTTCATTTTTTCGCACCATAATTACTATAACAAAATTACTATAACATAAAAAAAAAAAAGTGTCTTGACAGACAATGCTCCAAAGTGCCTTTTTTATAATTATCTATTAAGTACAACACTTGTATAGCCATGGACATGCACACAGAAGAGATGAGATTTTACTTCATCTCTGCATTGGAACAAAATTTAGGAAACTCTCAAATCCCTGCCTCCATGGGCTGGGGCACTTCAGGCAATGCAATTTCCACAAAGAAGGTTTCAAGTCCTTACACAAGGCATCCTGTGAGTTTTGGACTCAGTCAGGGCCATCAGGCAGCCAGTGGAACACAGCTGGATGATTAAAATATGATAGAGCACCTACTATATAGAAGTTCCACCTGAATATAAGCAGAATTAGTCTTGTATATTAGCCAGCCATCAGCCAATTTCCTAGTGAAAAAAAAAAAAAAACCCAACAAAAAAAAAGCCACAAAGAGTTTGCACTCTTGAGAATACATATGAAGAAAGATAATACTCCTGATCACTGGACTGCACAGAAATGAAATGGGGGAAAAAAAGAGGAATTAAGATGTATAAAATAAATTTACAGGATACCAGAGATTTCTTGTGTTTGAAATTTTATCTGCATTCCCTATAAGAATTCATAGAAAGACTTCTCTACCTTAGGAAGGATAAATACTACAACTTCAGAGGCAGAACAAAGCAAAGTTAAATAGACTTCTCATAGCAGTTAAATTCTTGTAAGAATACATGAATCTAGTTCTGTTCTATGCAAGTGAAATTCAGAGCTGATTAATGTAAGTCCAACTCTGTTTAACAAAGCTGTGTAGGTTTGATTTTAGAATTTTTGTTCATTATAAAACAGTTACTTGTGACAGCTAAAATGAAAAGTATTTTTTTCTTCTACGTTCTCCCTAGCAAGCAACTGAACTTCAGTGATCATTACATGGATATTACGGGATGTGGTATGCTCAGAGTGAACTTTGACTCCTCACTTCCTACATTCCACTGGAACCTGTACCTTTCATCTAAAGAATTAAAATATATGTTTTATTTTTGTAAATGCTTGCCCACACCAACCAAAAAACCTGTTAAAGAGGAAGCACATTTCAGGGCCTGTTATGGTGTTCAATTCATTTAAAAGGATATATTAAGAGAATATGAGTTATGTTTGTAAAGGAACAGAGAAATTAAAATCTGGGTGTAAAAAGAAATATTTAGATATTGAAAAGGCATAAGTTAGGTATGTTAAGTGAAAAAAGAAAGCGTTCTGGAGAAAAGGTTTGCAAAACTACGATGACAAAAGTGTTTTGGTGGCATTTTTTCAACTACTAATGAAAGCAGTATGTAGCTAAAATGTCAATGTTTTTGCCCCAAAGGCCAATGTATTATGCTACTACTTCACAATGCCTTCATATATAACGCATATTTGTACAAGTAAGTCACAGCAGAGAATGAGAAGGGCTCAATTCTTTGTTCCTTGAGGCTGATGTCAATGATAACTCTCTCTGACTACAACAAAGAAAGTTCAGGCTTCCAGTGAACTGGGACCATAAATCAATTTACACTGGGTGTGATAAGCTAGTGAAATCAATTTACACTGGGTGTGATAAGCTAGTGAAAATAGTGGGACAATAGTGGGACAATACCATATAACAGAGCAAACTGGACCTAAATTTTAGCCACATAACTGCTCAGAAATTTGACAACATTTTACTTTTCAGAAAATTTATCTACTTTTTTAACTTCTTATTTTTGTTTGCAGAAATGCATTCCCTGATTTTATAGTAAATTCAACATATTTTGTATTTAAATGCTGTGAGGTAAATTTATTTCCACTCAGCCATATTTTTTGGCAGTATTAATATCCTATTAATGTTAGCCTAAGGTAATGTCTAAATTCATTGTATTGATTTAAAATTTTATTTATCTGTTTAAAAGTCTTTACAAAATGTAAAGAATCGTTGACTGGCAAATGAAGTGTTATGAAAGAGAAAATTTGATAGAAAACAGTGCCTTCCAACTGAATTTTTTAAAAACAGTTAGGAGCATTCTGAAATGCACATTCTTGCTTTTCCTATTCTTTCTAATTTGTTGTGTTTTCAGAATTTATGCAATTGAAAAAAAGAGTCCTGGATGCCTGGCTCATGGCCCCTAATGCAATGACAAAAAATTTAATTTGATGCAATTTGTACAGCTATTTCTGTCTTGCAGTTATACTGAATCTACAACATGGATAAATACATTTCCACTCTGAAAAAAAATTTTCACTTCCTCCTTTGTCTCAGGGCTTTTTGCATACCAATTGTAATGGATGTGAAAACAAAAATATTATGTACTTGATGTTTCAGTAGGAAAAAACAAATTAGAGAAACCAAGGTATTTATTAAGTCTTTCCCATTCTTTACGTGACGACTATGAGAGAGCAATTCATTGATGTGTGGCTTGACATGAAAAAAATTCAATACGTTTGCTAAAATTAATTACTTTTTTCCCTGTGATTTCAATAATCAGTTCAATCTAAGGCTTTTCTGTAGTAATCTGTATTTAATGTATGCAACTTTGGATCCCTTTCATTCCTGAGATGAATTTAGATGATCAAATGAGCTTACATAACCAGCATGAGAATTCATATCTAAGAGCAATTCCATCTGAGTTCTATGTAATCATTTACTCTTCCTGACAAAAACACTAGCTGTTTTCTTTTTAATAAGGATACTTGATTTCTTGAAAATCTGGTATAAATAACTCCAACATTTCCATTTAGAAAAATTAAAACAGTTTTCCTTTGTTAGCTGTGCTTTACAGGACAAATGTCTCTCTTTACTAACAATCTTTCACCACCTGACCAAATGGTGAAATTATAAACAGCCATAGAGACAAGAGGCGAAATACAGGTTTTGAATAACATCAAAGAGAATTTGCATTGTGAAGAACAATGAAAAAAAGCCTTGCAGATGGTGTGAATCATAGCAAAGATTTCAAAAGAAGTTTTAGTCTGTTCTTCATTAAGTGGTCAGAACACACTATGTAAATTAATTCATCTTTTTCATCTCTTGTTGCTTCAACATGATCTACTACCTCAAAAGAAGTGACTAGTACTTCCCAACATTGTGTAGGAACCAAGGTTCCCATTTGTATGAGGTCGTTTTTTTTAAGTTGTCTGAGCATCATCTGTTTTGGAGCAAACAAAACATTGAGCCCTAGAAATTTAAAAGAGAATGCTCAAAAAGAATTCATTTTGGTCACTTTTATTGCTGTCTTTTGAAAAGAATAAGAATCATATATGGCCATTTTATTAAAACTCTGCACTTTGAATATTGAGATTAATTGAAAAGTATTTCAAAGTATATGAATGTTCTGTTCTAAAGAAACATTATTGAAGACTTTCACTTTTTCTGAAAACAATTTTATCATCAAAGGCAACTGATTGTTACAAATCCTGTTGCTACCAAAAAATCATAATTTTCTGAAAGAATATTCCAATGTGCAAATTGCCGATTTTCATCACCATTCAGAAATCTGCAATAACAAAGTTCAAGTGAAAATAAAAACCCAAGACCAAAATAATAAGAAAAGAAGGCACATTCTTGAACATAAAATAAGTATTTTTCCCCTTTCCCTGCCTTCCACCTTCATTCAAGGACAAAAATAAACACAACTGGGTTTAAAACAATTCAGGTTAGACCATTGTTTTAAAAATCTTTGAATTCAAAGAGTGAAGTCTGTATTTCTTTCTTTTCAGGCTGTAAACATCACTTGTAAGATCAAATATTTTCAAAAGTTCCTAAAAGCCAAAGTTCTAGAAAGCATGCAAATACTCTTACAAAAATTTAAAAAAAGCAAATATATTAGACAAAAAAAGTTATATATTCCCAACTGCAGAGCTTGGGAATCATTTCAAATCCAGAGAAAACAATCCATGTCTCTATCTTTAATAGGAAAAGTTGAGATTTCTACTTATGCATGCAATTTAAGACCCTAATTTCTCTAATAACAGTAGTAAAACATTTTTATTGCAACTTTAGAGCTTATGAAGTGGAGACAAAGAGCTGTTGAATGGTGAACTTGTTCATTACTTTATCCCAAAAATGTGATGCTAGAGTCTTTTTCTCTTCTTAAAAGTGTTGAAGGTACAAATTTTATTACAGGACTCGTTCGGCTTTTAGCCTTTCAGTCTTAACCTTTCTTTTACATAAAAGCAGATTAATACATTCAGTATACTTTCAAGTCTGTACCTGAGTACAAGATTCATTGTGCATAATGAGATGACTAATTAAGACGACTCTTACTACTTCATAATTTGCATCTTCTTTTTTGTGACCTATTCTTTAGAACATTGACACAGGTAACTACATTTCTGAAGAACAAACCCATTAAATGTATCTTTTAACATTGCACCACTTCAGCAAGATAATTTAGTATTTGAGTGAATGAAATTAATGCAAAAAATTTTCCTGAGTTGAATGGACATGTTTAAGGGTCCAACAGAGCTATGTTTATTCCATTAGATGCAAATAGGGATGTCATCTCTATTTGTTTCTCTGATTATACATACATTGTTAGTATCAAGTAAAAGCCTCTACATTTCTGTAATATTTTCTGTCTCCACACTCTGGCCATCACAAATAGCTGTGTGATTTTTATGAAACTAAGCCCCTCAATGCTTGTGACTGGAAACCCTTTTATGGTGGGTCAAATTAGATCATATTATTGTAATTTGTTAGTTGATTTTGTCCACTGGAGAATATAAGCACAGAAAAACCATCAGTATGTGATTGTGCCCAGTTTATTCTTAAACTCAGTATTTTACCTTGAATATTCATCTTTGTTCTCCAGTGACCAATCTTCTTTTTTCAAGTTACAGTGAAATCAGATATAATGTGTTCAAGTTACAGTGAAATCAGATATAAACCTATCCACAGTTAAGTTGTTCAGCTATGTTTACATGTGGAGGACAAGAGCGGGCATTGTTGGACTCTAATTTCTTCCTTGCAGTGTTTTGATATATATTTGGTTCTTAAAATGTAGATCTTAAAATAATGACAAGACAAACAGAGCACTGTTTGCACTGTCTCCCAAGCAACTAAACCTGAGTATTTTCTAGAAGTAAAAGCACATTCTGTTCATGCCTGTATGGTTCAGAGCTATGACTACAGTACTGAAATTGTAGGCCAGCTACAATTTCATTTCACACAGTTTCATTTGTGTTTGCAAAACCCATAATCATGTTTAGACCAAGATCTATGAAGAAAACTCACTTGCATTTCTTGTCTTTTCACAAAGACAAGTCGTTGAATTTACTGGAAATAAAATCTCCAAATCAGAAGATTTTACCTGTCTGGTAAACAACAATCAAGGTCACCTTTTCTTTTCTTTTCTTTTCTTTTCTTTTCTTTTCTTTTCTTTTCTTTTCTTTTCTTTTCTTTTCTTTTCTTTTCTTTTCTTTTCTTTTCTTTTCTTTTCTTTTCTTTTCTTTTCTTTTCTTTTCTTTTTTCTTTTCTTTCTTTCTTTCTCTTTCTCTTTCTCTCTCTCTTTCTTTCTTTCTTTCTTTCTTTCTTTCTTTTGATTTTTATTATTAATACTAAAGTTTAAGTGTCAAGAAAAACAAACAGGTTTTATACATTTGCATCTTACCTACCTTCCAAATAGGGCTGTTTCCTACCTCATTCTAATTCTGCTTCTCTTAATTTCCTCTCAATTTTCAGTATGCTAAGAGGAGATTCTACATAAACAGCTTCACCTCCTCTGCCTCTAGCAGGTTTCTAAGCTTGCTTTTCCCTGATTCATCTTGGATGTTTTATATAATTTGCCTCTTTTGCCTTATTTTGGATAGGGAACAGAAGAAGCTCTCTTAGCAGCACCTGACATGATTCAATATCATGGAAAGCTTCCAGATTTTTAAGGGAAATAGGAATTTTAATCAGAATTTTATGCTCTTTTAGGTCTGAAGAATATGTAGAAGTTATCTGAGATATGTTGGGATATCTGAGATAATATTATTGAGTTGTGAGGAATGAGAGAGAGTGAATGCCTTCCCTGGAGTAGAAGACGGTTCATATTCATCATAGTACAGTGAAAAAAGAATAACTTTAAAAATTTTTAGTATATATTTTGATGTATAATCTCCAAGTTTTTGAAATTTACAGAAGATATCTAGGAAACACAGGGACATCCCAGATGTGCATACCTTCATCACTATTATATATTCTGTTTCATGTTTTACATACATTATATGCACACAAAAGATTCAATTTCTTTGGAAACTGATTGAGCTCCTCATAGTAGTGTCCAGAAAAAATTCAGGACCAGTAAAAAAATTAAGTGGTTATTGATAATTGCATTATTTTAAAAGCATGTGAACAGGTAATGGACTCTGACTAGAGCTAGCTTTTCAAATGTATCTGACTTTGAAAGGTTTAAAAGAGAAAGAAATATAATCAATTTTCTATAAAAATTTAGGAAAAATTAAAAGCAAATTATACTTTTAAATGACAAGTCTTTCATAAAAATAAAAGCTAAGACTATAAAACTCAGAGGTCACTTGTAGGAAATTGTAAAATGAGAGCAGTTTAATAATAAAATATTCTATGAAAATCTTATGGATATTGTGTAAAAATAATAAATGTAGAAGTTGCTTTAAGTTTGAGAGTTGGTCCGGTATTTAAAACTATAGCAATTGTAATTACATACTGGTTAAATTTTGCTAGTACTAATCACATAAAGTTTATATTTTTGGAAGGTCATTGTGCTAATTCATGTACTGTGTTCTAATTATTACCCTTATGTTAGCATACTTCCTACTTTGAACATTTCTGCCACTAACCCAGTTTCATTACCAAGGTTACAGCTTTTATAGGTAACAGAACATGCTACTCTGTGGTGTACATAGACTGGGGAATGAGATGCTGGAAAGCAGAACTGTAGAAAGATACCTGGGGATCCCTGCCAATGTCAAGTTGAATCTCAGTCAGCAGTGCCCTGGCAGCCAGGACAGGGCCAACCCTGTCCTGGGGACATCAGGCACAGCGTCACCAGCTGGGAAAGGGAGGGATCGTCTTGCTCTGCTCTGGGATCGGGTGGCCTCACCCCGAGTGCTGGGGGCAGTTTGGGTGCCACAATATAAAGAACATAATAAACTATCAAAGAGTGTCCAAAGGAGGCCACAGGGATGTTGATGGGTCTGGAGGCGAAGCTGTACAAGGACAGGCTGAGAGCACTTGGTTTGTTCAGCTTGGAGGAGACTCAGAGGAGACCTCAGCGCAACTTCCTTGTCAGGGAAAGAGGAGGGGCAGGTGCTGATCTCTGCTCTCCTGACCAGTGACAGGACCTGAGAGAATGGCGTGAAGGTGTGCCAGAAGAATTTTAGGTTGGGTATCAGGAGGAAGTTTTCCACCCCTAGGGTGTTTGGGCACTGGAATAGGCTTCCCAGGGCAATGGTCACAGCACCAAGCCTGACAGAGTTCAAGAAGAGTTTGGACAACACTGTCAGGCATGTGGTGCGACTCTTGGGTTGTCCTGTGCAGGGCCAGGAGTTGGACTTCAATCATCCTGATGGGGTCATTCCAACTCAGCCTATTCTGTAATTTTATGATTTATTTCTTTATCAAGAAATATTCAATTTCTTTTAACTCTTTGCTGATTACAGTTTGCTTAGGATATCTTGAATTTTTTTTATTTATTAAGTTTATTTTATATTTATATCAAACACTACTTTAATAAATAATATTTATACAGGGAAGTAGTTCAATCTAAACCTCAAAACCTTGTAAATTTATGTGGTGCACTGTGCCTGGTCAATCAGACATCTGGAGAAGAAACTGCCAGGGAAAATGCTTGAAATCTTTTCACATGTAGCTTCTGTATGTGTTGCTGTACCTTTCACTTTTCAAAGAAATAGAAATAGAATATATGCCACAATCTTGAACACAAAAAGGAACATGTAACAATGGACTGATCAGTAGTTGAGGTTGGTCTAGTGCTGGCCAAATGCCATGCACCCTCTGGAATTATTTACTGATTTCCTCCTATGAGATAGGATTAGGAGGAGGACAAAGCAGGCTCAAAACTTTAAAAGGGTATAAAGAAAACTTTATTAACAGTAACTAAGAGAAAGAATAATAAGAATCAGAATAAAACCTCTAGAACACTTCTCCCTCCTACAACCTTTTCTTTCCTACTAACAACATACAGAAAAAATTCAGCCAGTTTATCACTTCTAGAATAGTCTTTCTTCAGTTCATTAAGAAAGAGGAGTGCCTTTTGCCAATTTATGGAGACTTCTCCACAAGAAAACAGCTCTCTCATGGCTTTTAATTTCTACAAATAGCAGCTGCCTGTGTATCTGCAATTGTGAAGTCCCTCCCACCTTTCACAGCTCTTCCACAGCTGCACTCATGGGCCATGCCAACTTATGGGTACTATTTTAAAGATGAGCTGTTTAAGAGCAAAAGTTCTCTTTATCTATCTCCAAGATTATCTTCATGTCTGGGAACAGAGATCTTGTTCTTCTCTCCCAGGGGGCAAAGGGTCTTCATTACTCTTCTCTCTCTCTCTCTCTTTCTCACTCTCTTCAAACTTTTCATGGGATCACAGCTACTTCAACACCTGCTTGCTTTAGCATGAAGGCTCATATCTACAATTTTGCACATATCTTAAATTTGAACACTAAATCTCCTCCTACTTTCAATGAGTTACAGGAAAAAAGAGTCTGATTTATCAATTGCATTCTTCTCCATAATTTTACAAGAGGATTTCAGATCCAAAATTAAGGGATCACCTCATCCCTCCTACCTGGGACTTGATTTTTTCTTTACTGACCTTGATGTCTTCAAGTTGTTTCTTGATGTGTTCTCACTACATTCTTTTCTCTCACTTGAGGGAGGATTGAAGGTCCGCAAGCCTTATCTATGCACTCAAAGAGTTAGTATCTCACCCGTGCCCTACAGGTGGTCACATCTCCCCACCGGGCTTGTGGCTGGAGCTCTTTTATGATGGAGGTTTCAGGAGTGGCTGCAGTGCGGGAGGGGAGCAGCTGGGATCTCAGCAGCCAGGCCAGGCTCAGCTGCAACACACCAGGGCCACGGCCTCCCTTCCCCTGCCCGGCAGCTGATGGGGGCTCAGCTGGGCTGGACCAGATTAATGACAGTTTGAATGCCATCAGATAATATATTCCCAAAATTACAGTGTCTCCCTGTCCTTCTCCCTTCTGTTACACAATGAAAGCCCCAGATATCCTCTTCCCCATTACTAGGATTCCCTCAGGTCTACTCAGTGACTCCACACTCCACTAAAACACTCTTCTCCTACTAGATGGCCTGCATCCCTGCAAAATAATTTCTTCCATCTTTTCTTTTTCCCCAAAAGAGTCATAGCTATAGTGCTGGACAGTTTTAAAATCCCGGTTTCTGCCATGTCATCATTTATGTCTTGTTATGCACCATTGTGTACCTCCACAACACCTTTACCCCTTCAATTTCACCATTATATTCCAAAACCTTTCTATTCCCCCATATTTTCCAAATGCTCATGAACTATAACACCTTCAGATTCTCTTTCTGAGAGGAAAAGACACACTGGCTTGTTGTTTGATGAACCATAGATCTGATATAACCATGCTGACTAATTGACTGAGGGGAGAGAAAACACTATTATTTCTCTCTAGGGACCACACAAACCTTTAGAAGCCACAGATGGTTCAATATAACATATATTGTAGAACCAAGAGTACCTGTGAGTTAAAAGTATCACATTAGCTGAAAAATCAAGTATTTGATCAAAAGAGAATGTTTCCAGAAAACTAAGACATGTATGCTTCTTTTAAGGAACACATTTACATGTTGTGACTTGCCTCAGAGATAAAATCATATAGAGTCATAATTGGTTTTGCAGGCTCAGCCCAGCAGATGGAATGTGATAACATTTACTGTACTGGAACCAGCATAAAGAATTGTTACAAAATTTCTAGTTTATGAATTCCTTTGGGACTGAAGGCTAGAGTCAAACCTCCACACTGAAGCCAAAAAGCAAGTCAATTCTGTACAAGGTCAGGAATAAAAATTTAGGTAGTACAGTATTGTAGATGTTTTCAGGGTTAAGCAGAGAATCAAGGGTTGTTATGGAAAACAGTCTTGTAGCATATAAAAAATCCAGCAAAAAGCAAGTCAATTCTGTACAAGGTCAGGAGTAAAAATTTAGGTAGTACAGTATTGTAGATGTTTTCAGGGTTAAGCAGAGACTCAAGGGTTGTTATGGGAAACAGTCTTGTAGCATATAAAAAATCCAGCAGAAGCAGTCTAGATGTGACTCTAAAAACCTACCTAAATTCAGCCTACAAAATAAATGTATTTTTCACAGAATTTAGACAAATCCAGATGGCAATCTTAATATTTTATAACAAATATACAATGCTTTACTAATGCACTCCCTGCAAGATGTTCCTGTTGCAGCAGAAGTATTCTGACTATAATTAATTACCCTTGCACCTATAAACTTTCTATAAAATTTATATGCTTAGATATTTTACTAATTCTTAAGTCCAGCTATTATTTCTACGTGAGAGTTGCATATTCAAAGCTCAAATCTCAGGATTAGTTTTAACTTCCTATACCACTAGAAACTGAAATAATTATTCTGGGAATATGCAATTTTTCATTTTCTCAGTTCCCTCTGACTTAAGAGGAATGTTATCTATAAAGATTATAGATATAGATGTATGGAATATATAGTATATTGTAAAGCTATGAGGACACCTTTTCCTGAATCCTGGTTTCCAGATGTGTGATGGTTGTTATAGTTGATAGCAATTGTAAAGTATTGCATGTCAATTCAGTGTAGCAGGTAACATTTTTTTTTTTTGAAGTTTATGCAAATGAGGACACATACTTAAGTAGAATAAGCAACCCACTCAATGTCACAAAATTGTTATTCTAAAGAATAATATCAATTTAAACTATGAAATTATATTGATTGCATCATCTTTTAAAGTTGAAGGTCTCAGTGGTTTGTTCCAGACCTTTCAAAAATTATAATAAAGCCATCCTCTAATTCAGTCCATTTGGTTAAAAATTCTCGTATTCAGTTGCTGTCATTTAACTGTCATTAATGTTATTGTAATTGTACCAATTACATTTCAGGAATACTAAAGACAGCTTCCATAGAGACTTCAGCAAATAGGGCAAGGAGACATAAGTCAATGGATCTAGAAATGGATCAAGTTTTCTCAATGGATCTACAAATGTTACATCAAGACGAGAAAACAAAAATACTGAGACATACATCGGAGAGACACAAGGATCAAAGAGAAGGGGAAGATCCTGCAATGGTGAGGTACCCTTTTTTGGAACAAGCTATGGATGACGTTTCATACCAGCTGAAATAGTGTTCTGTCATTTGCTAAACATCTTTTCACAGTAAGAGTGGTTCTGAGTTGCCCTCTGCTCTCAGAAGATAAGACACCTAATATATGAAAACCTTGAAAATGTCACTTCATTTCTATTAAAAGAACATGGCTAGATCTTTCTCATTCATTGAATGGGAAACTATAACATGAATACTGATGCCTCAGATTTTAGTTTTTATATATTTCAGATTCTGTTCTGCTTTAGTGTGTAATTTTGAACTTCATATTAGGGGATAGTAAGCTCTTTCACAGAGTAGCTAGACAAAATAATTCCTTTTCTAGCTTGGGACCAAGGACAACTGATCTAAATTCCTGGCCCAAGATCATAAACAATGGTGGAATGAAGTGAGAAAAACAAAAAGGATGGGACTTAATGGGCTAAAGCTATAATGAGACAATTGGCTCCAATACGCAAATAGACCAGGACTTATAAAGTGAGAGCCATCATGACCATTGTCTGTTTTGTGACTATTTTGGGTTCATCTTGGGTGTAGCCCTGGCTGGGCTGTTGTACTGCCCAAGGTGCATCCATTGAGGCCTTTTAATAAATTCCTACTTTATTCTTTAACTCTGTCTAGTCCCTGTTCTAGGTCAGCCTACACAAGGTATCAATATGATAATAGTATTGACCAGCAGAAGATTTTTATGACCGGAGCACAGCCTTTTTTCTGTCCCAGCTGCATTCCACTTCAGACCTTCCAGACACCTTGAGAGGGCAATGGCAACTCTAAGCCACCATAATCACTGCTGGGATGGCTGTGCACTTGTTTCCTGTGAATGAAGAAAAGACTCTGTATGCAGTCTCCCCTGACTTCAGCAAGGCCTTTGATAATGTCTTTCATGTCATTCTCCTGGGAAAACTGGCTATCCACAGCTTGGACAGGTGCAGTGTTCATTTGTTAGAAACTGTGAAAGTGCCAGCTGAAAGTGTCTCTAAGTTTCCATTTGGTACCCTAAGAAAAAATACTGCTGGTAGCCCATCATTAGACGCAGTTTCATAAGCTGTATAAATTAATACAAATTTCAAGTTACACTTATTTAATCACACACACATATGTCTACTAACTCTATATATAAGATGCAAAAGAACAAAGTACAGGTAAAGAGTATAGTACAAAGTATCTTTACAAGCTGCCAAGATGAGCAAGTTGCAAATAACAGTGTACCTTGTAATACAATATGCATTACAGATCTGCAACCATCGTTCTTCACAATTTAAGCATCAATAGGACTATACACATGATGAAATGAAGAGTTATATAATTTACCCTCAAGTAGCTACCTCAAATTTTGTGTCAAAGTTCTGCATCTGGGATGGATTACCTGTGTATAGCTGAGGACCAAGTAACTGTGATTATATTTTTTTAAAAGGAAATCAGTTATCCTATTGGCTCACTGTGAGCTTGTAGCACTGCCTTACAATAACATCCTCAGCTGCATTAGGAAAAGCAAATAGCAGCTTAAGGAAAGTAATTACTCCACTCCGATCCACTAGAGAGACCACATTTGGCATAGTGCTGTAGATTCCCCTGTCACAAACAAGAGAGTCCAGCAGATGGCTGGTGGAATGGTTAGAGAGCTGGGCTGCATTATACCTGAGGAGACACAGAAGAAACACTTCTGCCTGTTCATCCTGGAGCAGATGTTGAAGGGGAATCTCATTGCAGCCTTCTGCTTCTTAAGGGGTGTTATAAAGAAGGCAGTCAAATGCTTCTCAGGCAAGCACAGAGAGAAGGAGGCATCAGTAACAAGTCAGAACATGTAAAATTTCAACTAGATGGAAGAAAAATAACATTTCCACAATGTAAGTGGTCAAGTTCATATCTCTCCAAAAGGTTGTACAATGTCTATCTTCATAGATCCTTTAAAACAGATAAGACTATGCGCTAAGCAACCTGACCAATCTTTAAAGCTAATTCTACTTGGAGGAGAATTAGGAATTAGGTCTCATCCAAAGCTCCCTTTCAGACTGGCTTATTCTATGACTCCCTGTTTTGCTTGGAAGGAAAATCATATTATTAGAGAGGAAAATTCACAGAAAAATCAGCTCAATGTTACTTGACACTCTGTACTGAAGAGCTTTATAGGCTTTATTAGTCAAAATAGGCAGGCTCCAATTCTCGTGTTTCTGTTTTCTTCTTCTTAATTTTTAATAAATTATCTAGATACCAAGACTGCCCTGTCTGAAACCATTTCTAATATAAATCAAAGGAAAGAAAGATATAGTTTGATAACCTTAGAAAGGATAGAGCCATTTCTCAATTAATCCAGCACAGGGCATATATGAGTATACATTGAAAATAAGCTTCAGGACCAACGGTAACAATTGGCTTTCCAAGACTTTCCCCCCAAAGGGTGAGCATTTTTATTGCACTGGTTTTTCTCTGATAGCACCACTCTCTTTATCTTGAAGAAGGGAAACAGGGCTCTTGTCACTGCCTCAGCAGGCAGAATGTCACCATCCAGTCCTTACCTCTCCAGTTTTTTCACTCCAGTGAGTGAAAAAACTCACTATACTGCTCTCCAACTCTCCTGGAAAGAAAAAACACATCATACAGTGCCATTTACAAAGCAAGACCAAGAAACAGCAGCAAAAGGATGGATTCATTATGCCAGCTGAAAGTCAGTGTTTAAGGCAGCTTGATAATAGATAATATAATTGTGGTGTGAAGAATTTCCACATACTGTTAGTGAAAATGTTGAAACTCCTTTCAGTGAAAGCTCATTAGAGAAACTGTAACAAGATAAAACTCTGGAATGCATATACATACATGACCTCAAAATCAGTGCATCTTTATATTAATGAGTGCAAGGAAAGATTAACAAAATATATTGCATCTCATCAGTAAAATTCTTATGAAAATTAGGAGTCCAGAATTGAGAAAAACAGGAATTTGCAGACTTCATTAGGTGATAACTTTCACCATTGCTTCTCTTCTTCTTCCAATTCCATCTTTTCCATTTCCCAGCAGCAATTTGCCTGAAAGAAGTATGATATGTGATTAAAGAATGCAAAAAATCTTATATGGAAATCTGACCACAATGTAAAAATACAGCATGTAGTTTAATCAGAATGAGACAGTTATAGCTAAATTTTAAATTTATTTTTTTTTATATTTAAATATAGCTAATAAAAATTTCCTTAAACCCTTCCACAGCTCTTTTCTTTTCATGCATGTAGACAAGCACAGAGTTAAAGAAAAAAATTTTTATTTTCAAGCCATTCAGCACTTAATATATTAGAGATGAATTCTAATGTGGATTTCTCTCTAATAAGGATAAATATTACTGTGACACAAAAACTTTATTGGTTGCCCTTTGCTGAATGATTCGTTATGAGTTTGGTTATTTTCTAGACTTGAAATACCTTATATTTAACAAGATAAAGACATTTTTCATTATGGAGGCAAGATAATTTATTCAGCTAACATGCAAAATTCATAACTAGAAGTTTCAATAAGGAATTCTATTTTTCAGAATTCTAAAGGAAAATAGAAAATAACAACCTAAACATAGCGAGATTTGAAAAACAATGATAAATTTCTAACTGAAGAAAATTAAGATCTGCATTTGATATCCTTTTTCATTTGTTAGTGCTCATTTGAATGTTGAGATACTTCAGATAAATTATCTCTTGAATTTTTTATCTTTACAAATGGTAAGCCTGAAATTAAAATCAAAAACTCATCCATATTTAAGAAATAAAGCATATTTTTAACCAAGTGTGAACTTGCAGAGCTTCTGTGAGCCACAGGATCTTATACCAACTCAAGGTCTGATCAAAGCAGTAAAAATAGAAACTTTTTCAAAACTGCATATGTGAAATAAAATTCAAGACACTTTTTACTCTAGTAAGAAAAAAATGGCAGAGTGTTTGGGCTGGTTAGTAGCTACACCCATTATAAAATATTTTACCTACTTCATGCAAGGAAATTTTAATGAAAGTCAAAGCAGACAAAAGTAACTTGCTACCTCGATTTGAGGAATATTTTCCTTACTACTGCCATAAAAGGTACAAAGTAAGTAATTAATGAAATAATAAAAATCTACAAAACTTTAAAGAGTCACTGCATTATTGATGTTAACATTCTGAATTGGATAATAAATTCACTTAGAGATGTTGCTGACTGCCAAAGAAAAGTGGTAAATGGACACAGATACAGCAGAAGGGTGACAAGTGGATTGTCAGTAGGATCTGTGTTATGCCTTTCTTGTTCATTCTGCATATCACTAACCTTTAAAGCAATTTTTCATCAGCTTAGTGACCACCAGATAGCTTGAAGCCATTTTGCCATTTTCATAAGTCAGGTGCAGAATCTACTGAAATCTTAAACTATTTAATAAGATCCTTTTTTTCCTGCCACTTTGGAGCTACAAATAATATTAATAAAATGTAAATAAAATGCAAATGTAATAATTTGCAACTTAAATTATTTAATAATTTCAAAACTATGTTATAACATTATTACAGAAACAGTCGTTCTATATACTTTCTTATGAATAAAAACATTGAAAAGTGTGAAGCTAAACTTGACATTTCTGCCACAATTCTCATCTGATATTAGTGTTGAAATAAATTAGTACATTAGGGCATTTTCTATGCATTGTTCTCATCCAATCTGGTATAAAGACAAAAGCAGTATAAGCCAAAATGTAACTGAGCACTGAGCTGTCTGAAGAGAAGGTAGCATCTCTCTCTGCTCAATGTAAAATCTCCTCTGTGCACTTGACCTAAGATACTCATGTCTGTGTGTTTCAGTTCCTTATTTGAATCAGATCCCAAGACAGTGCTAAATTGGTCATTCAAGGATTAGACATTTCCTAATTATACCAGCTAAGAATCAACCAGAAGACAGTTCTACTATCATCAAAGCACAATAGAGTCATATGCTCAGGGTACCAGGTCCAGCCCTGAGGGATGCTAAGTACAGAAGACCATGGATGGTAATCTAAAACTGCATCAGAGGCAGTTACAGGAGAATACCTAAAAATGAACAATCAGGAAGGCTACAGGAAGACCACCTATGGCCAGAGGAATCAGGGCAGCTGAGAAAACAACTACGCAATAAAGTTTTGTCATGCAATTCTTCCACTAAACTCATTTGGAAGGACAGAGGCAATCTGGAAACTATGAACCCAGCATCTGATGGGATTATTTAGTCTGGGTCTTCTATAGATGAACCTCCAAAACCAGCAGGTTATTAAAAATGCATGACTGTTTTTTAGAATCAATGCAACAAGAGTCGATAGACTTCATCAGTCAAATTATCCATGTCATTTGTGTTAGAATAATTGTTTGTTTATTGCCAGGTGATACCATCTTGTTTGTATTGTCCTGTATCTAATAACACCACAGAAGACTCTGTTTGGTAAATCATTTGTCTATTACAAGAACCACAGCTGGTATTGAAGTGTCAAGAATAAGACAGCAAAAGACATTAGGTGAGTTAAACTTCCTCAGTGCTGGAGATTCTTACTTTGGCAGATACAGCCAAAAAGTTTAAGGTGACATGATGGACAGATCTATAAGACTTACATTAGTCTGTAGTTCCCAGTGATTGAAGTAAATTCTTCCACTCCACATGTCTCTTCTCTTCCTCCTCTTAAGGATTAGGGCTTAATCTCTTTAATAACTGCAGCTAGTGCAGTTGAGCCAGCCACATTCCTGTGTTTTGCTTTTTCTCCATTTATTCAAAATGGTATGTGTACAGAGACCTTGTTTTAGCCAAACACAACCTTCATTGTCTTCATGATTATTATTATCATGCAAATTACAAGCCATTTCCAGTCTATTGCATGCTTTTTGTAGCACTGTATAGAAGCATATTTTTTTAAGGTTTACATGTGACTGGAAAACTCTAAATGAATTTTTAAAATCCCATTTTATTACTCACTTAGAATGAAATTGTGTCCTAGTCTTTAAACAAGTGCTAATTCTGCCTCTATAATTTCTCTGATAGTAAATATATTTTTAATGATTATAGCCCTGCCTTGGAACAGCTGCTTCCTGAACAGTTTTGTAGCTGTTTTTGACCACTAGACCTCTTAAATAAGTTGGCAACAATTTGTTCAGTTTTAAAAGAAAATTGGCCACTGGTGCCAATTTTGTTCTGACATAAAACTTCAGTATACTTGGCCCTAAGTTTCTCCCATATGGAAGAAAAGTCTCCTGTCTTGAGGCTTTTATTGTTTCATTCATCCATAATTTATGTGCAGATGGAAGAGTCATTCCTTGACTCACTCATTCTATATTAGTAAATAACTAATTCTAGTACTGCTCTAGAGTGGTATAGTCCTTCAGGGTTAATTTCAGAGGCAAAATAGCTCGGTTCCCAAGAATTCTGTGGAAAAGATAACTTCTGTGGATCATTTGTGTGGTTATAAAAGCAGATCACAGACGGATAATATGCAAGGTTATTGCTACTGTGATCCTTACTTACAAAATATTGCAGAAATGTGAGTAATATCTGATCTTGCATAATTCTATAAAAGCAGAACAAAAATTATAAAGGACAAGAAACACACAAGCAACTGCTTGATGATCAAGTTCTTGTAACAGAATCTGAAAAATAATTTCTCTTAACAGGAATCACGACTGAAATCTAAGTTCTGATTAAAAATAACATATATCTTGTCTTGTAGACTATATCTGTAACTTTGTAAATCTGATACTGTTGAACAATGTTTTCTGCAATGTAAAATCAACCGAAATTTGTCATTGCAAGACAGCTTACTGCTACCATTAACCAATCTGTTCAGGAACAAACTAGCAGAAATTTTACAAAATATATCTACCTTCAAATACTGTGCTACCTCTCAAAGCATTTTGGGATAAAGATTAAATGAAAAAAACCCTGACACTTCATATTCTGTCAGAAGTGTTATCACATACTAAAACCAGGGCACCTGAGTATCACAATAAAGAATTGATATTTAACATGAAAAGAAAATCAAATAAGAATTTTCTATAATTATTTTCATCTTTTTACATTTTCAAATTATAGCAGCTCTGTTTTGAAACTGAAGTTGATCCAAAATCCTTCCTGAAGGAAATCTAGAGTCCTATAGAGTTCAGGATTTCCAACAGAAACTCTTACTATTCTATATGTCATTTGATATTGCCTTATTTGGCCAACATCTCAAAACTATTCAATTTTTCTTTCCTTTTTCTTGTGGAATTTCCCCATGACAGCTCTTTTTTGGTGAGAAGGAGAGAAGGGACTTAATTTCTGCATCTGTCTAGATAAGTCTTTAAAATTATTTAAACAAAAATTTTAAAAGTAATTGCATGCCTTAAGTATTTTCATACAACTTGGAAAAGTACAGTATCTGTTTAAATAATAATTGAAAATCATTGTATCTAAGGGAAGTGTAGAGTTAGAAGGAACTTCAATAGATCACCTAAAATATTAGCTGAAACTGACTTGGAATCCAGTGCACAAAGGCCAGACTGGTATTGGTTTGCCTAAACTTCTCCTTAAAGAAGATGATTTCATAATTCAATCTACAAGGACAATCTGTTACAGTGATTTACCACAAGGACTTGTTTTTGTGCTTGTAAGTTTTTCTCTAATACCTAAGGTAAATCGCCTTTGGTGTAAATTAGGTCCTTTTGTTTTTATCCTTCTCCAAGCAAAGCCAATGTACATCGTTATTAGTACGTCCTTCTGTAGTCTTCTTTTCTTTTTTTTCACTGACTTACAAAACCCAAATTTTTTCAGTGTTTCCCTATAATTTATATTTTCAAAATCTCTGACTCTTTTTTTCTTCCCTGTTCCTTGATGTTCTCAAATTTATCATAAAAGGTATTTCAAGCTAACCAGAGTATAGAAAGCCAAAATCTCACAAAAGGTCACATGCATGGAATAATTACCTCCAGGCCTTTCATATGACTTTGTTGTTAATACATTCCAGAATTACATTTGTGTTGCTTAAAAATCAGTGTTAAACTTCAAGGTTACCCAGATCTTTTTTCTGAGGTTCTGCTTCACTCAGTCATTTTCCCTGTTCTAAAAAATGGTTTTGCGTTCTACTTTACATATGCCTTTAGAGAGTTTCTTGTTGATTTCTAGACGGCTTCAAACTACAAAGATCATTTTAATTTTAATAATATTCTCTGACTTTGGCATCACAGGTTTTATAAACATGCATCACTTCATCAGGAAAATCATTAATGAAAATAACATTTTTCATTATCTGTTAAATCCATATTCTCTTCTCAGTTGAAGTTTTATACATGATATTTTCCACAGCAACCAGTTTTGATGTCAGAAATAAAATTATGGTCTTACAGAAGTACAGCTGGAACAAATGGGCTCGTAGGAGCCAGATTTCATGCATATGTGCATAGTTAAGCAGTGAAGTGTCAGGGATAAATATAGCATTTATACAATGTATAAACAGCAGCCAATAATTTTCACTCATACAGAATTCCTGCTTGAGAAACAGCAGCACAATTAGCCCTTACAGTTAAAGAGTCTGTTTCAGAAAGATATTTTGAAGTGAAATTTTTCTACATGTGTGAAATTCACAGTAATTAAGAGTTGTAAAAGTTTACCATATGGGATCAAAAGCAAAATCATGACATTAACACCAATGTGAAAGTGCATTTTTTTGCACCACTGACATTTCACTAAAACGTCATTTGAAGGTGTGGAAGACATGCATTAATCTCTTGGTACATTTAGCTTTAGAAGATAGGAAGAAGTGGGATATCCAGTCAAAAAAAGAAAACCCTTACGAGCCTAGGTAGAAGAATCTTTCCTTACACAGCTCCAAAAATATTAACATGGTGCTTAGAGCCAAAGCAATTAACACTGACTCTAAGCCTTCCTGTGAAACATCATCCTACAGAAAAACACAGATTTTGCAGAATTTAAGTATTACACTTGTAAACTAGAAGCAGGAAAGAAGAAAGCCTATGCAGGTCTTGGAAGTGAATATATGTCCTTGAGAATGTGCCTGACCATGCTGCCCAAATCGCCAGCACACCATCTGCTTGGGAAAGCATGTTTCCTGAGAAATCAGTAAGATTTCAACATCCCAATGTCAGAACCCAACCCAAACTAATCTGAGATTTGCATATTGTTGTCACACAGCGCCCCACCCCCAACCCCTACCCCCAGAGGCTTGAGGGCCTTTCTTCACATTAAAAAGGTGACATTTCCTTAACCAGGTGAATTGCCTTTTTAGCCACAGCTCCTAAAAAACCACTAGCAGTTAACAAAGCTGCTCTGTACATTGCCTTTGGGACGTCAGATCATAAGGAATAAACTTCTAAGAGCTATGTTGTTCCCTTCACGTCTTCCAGACACAACTGCTCTTACAAAGAACCATTATTAATCTGTTAACATCCATGTTATATAATTCTCTTAGAGGTTTTACACAGAAGTATTATAAATGTTCAAAAAGAAAAGAGTTCTCTTTACTATTAAAACACCTGGTGAAGTGCTGCTTTGTTTTGCAGATTTGTAGATTTGATGTCAGTTGCACACCCACCTCTTCAACTGTGCTTTCCTGTCCAAATCAGAGCCTGGATTACGACTCCTTCTTTCTACATCCTGATGTCACATTAGCAAAAAGTAGGCAGTGACCTTAACAGGTCAGCTGGTGTTCCCAGGATCTCCCCTGAGTTTTTAAGGCTGTTGTAATCTGCATTTTTGCATAACAGAATCTTATCTACAGATAAAGGAAGAAATGATTCATTATGATCCACACTTTCCTGTTACAGTATATCTCCCATGACTAAAGACTCTTTGCCCTCATAATTTTAGTCTTCTTATCCAGCATTGCAAAGTCTGTGATATAATTGCTTTTATCATTGTGATCATTTATTAAACCTCTCAATACATGAGACAAACGATGTATTTACTAGCCAAAAGCTATTTTAATGAAGCCTTGTGGAGATAAAATTGGGAGTTCTTTAAACGTTCTTACAGTTCTTTGCTTAATCTTTCTTCTGTGCTTGCTTTTTCTTACCTACCTTTAAAATTTTAGTAAATAGTCTTAGGGTCATCTGTTGCCATGGATTTTCCACCCTTACTGAATACAAATAACCCTTGACAACTTTCTAAAGCAGTAAATAAGCTTTTTGGGACGAACCAGTGTGACTCTATACAACCTTTTGTTGTTAAATACCCTTTCCCCTGGTAAATAAATAGAATTCTGTGTTGTTTTGCTGGTTTTTTGCCCTCTAGCTAACTTTTACTATAAATATCTCACTAATATGAAGCAGGGATTGTATTATGAACCTTAACATTCAGACAACTCTCTGCTAAGAAAAAAATATCCTTGTGCATGAAATGCAACAAATATTTCTATGCTTAGCGGGGGTTTTCCATAAATCAGGAGTTGAAGTATATCAGGAATATCTCAAAGTTGAGGGACCTGGGTTGTGAAATGTAGAAATTCTGACAGCTGAACAGCCCTTACGGGAAATTTCAATCCAGTAATTACTCACCAAAAATACTTCCCTTTACACATGTTAAGTAGCTCCATGGAAATGAAAAAGATTGTTTTCTGATGTTATGAATTTATGCACTTTGTGGCATATATGGTGAAAATTGTTATTTTCTTTAATTACTTTAAAAGAATCACATTTATATCTTTAGGGAACTATTTTTTTTTTAAAAGAGTTTTAGTGCAGGAAGAGGTTCATAAACATCTTCAAATAGGTACCTAAAAGTTATAATTGCATGTCCTAATTATTTAATAAAGTTAGTACTGAAGATGAAATCACATAATTAGAACATGTCATTAAATAAAAAATACAAATTGTATTTAAGTAACAGAATGTGCAGTAAGTAGGTTCAATTTACAAGATATATGAAGGTTGATTAACTATGTATTGCACTACTTCTGTAGATCACATTTAAAATTAGGCTCAGTCATTTCAAAGAAAAACCATGCTTGTCAAAATGTCAAATGATTTCTGACCTTTTTCTGAAAGATTTCACATATTTTCCTTAGATATTTCCAAATCAGAAAAAACTTATTTCTCCATTTTTTAGGCAAATATGAGAACAAATCAAGCAAGTTAAATTTTAGCTTACCCCTAAGGTAGGAGAATGTTTACTAAATTCTATTATGGAAATTCTTTCGGGTCTCAATCCTTTTGGATTTAAAAAAGCTATCATCGTATACTTTTAGGTTAAGCCCATAGGCAGCCTTGCCAGCATTATCATTGAAATTGAAAACGGTAGTAGTAGCTAATTCTTTATCAAATATCTTATTCTTCGCAAATATCTTAAACTTGAGGATAATATGGAGTTTTGAATTTAGAAATTTAATCAAGTCTTTATTTCTCTGTTCTTTTGAATAGCACAAATTTATTATGTTCATGTTCTCAGACACAAGAAAATCCACCAAAAAAAATATCCAAATTATTTCTTCCCCGAAATTCTTCCTATTTCTCATAAGGCAAAAGTAGTA
Source organism: Melospiza melodia melodia (assembly GCF_035770615.1). Classification (NCBI taxonomy): domain Eukaryota; kingdom Metazoa; phylum Chordata; class Aves; order Passeriformes; family Passerellidae; genus Melospiza; species Melospiza melodia. The sequence continues at coordinate 23,915,739 of NC_086226.1, forward strand.
AAATATGTGTGGAGACATGATGGAATTTCAAATTTTTTTCTATAATGTTAATAACCTCCAGCTTATATTCTACAATATTTCTTATTAAATTAGCTGATTTTCTGCAGATTTTTATAATTTATTTCTGAGACTCTAAGAGATTTTAGTGCTTGGGAATTAGAAAAATATGTAAGAAATTATACTCACTTTGGACTACTGAATTTAGAAAGCACACATGAAAAGGGCTGTGGATTAGATTTTTTCAGCAGCACTAAGTTTGGCTACTTTTTCTTCATTAGTAGGTATTAGCTAACAGTTAATGCTAACTTTAAGTTCATTTTTATTTCTATAATAACTGTTCCATAAAAAAGCATGTAAATTACTAATGCAAAAAAGTTCACTGTAAAAACCTGGGATCCATATTTTCTGTGTTAAAATATTTAATTGCAGTTTTATTTCTAACTATTAACATTTAAATCTTAGGGAATACAGTATTTAAGATTAGCTATGAAATGTTAAGTTACAGCATTTAATCTTAGCTTACATTTTTATTTGACCTTAAGAGACTGTGGTTACTATACTTTTTTTCAAAGATCCATCATTTTCTTGCATCCATTTGCACTTAACTCTAATGCAACTTAGTCACAGTTTTTAGTTTTGTTATTGGCTTAGAAGTAGCATAAAAATCAGTCCAAATTCTGACAACTTTCACTTATGTAATGTACAAAACTGACTCATTTTCATATATGCAAAACTGAAGGTAAATTTAACTCTGACCTCTGCTTTGAAAATCAGAAAATGCTGTTGTATAAAACACATAGTATGCTGCTATTCCCCAGATCAAAATACCTACATGTAAGAAAAAGCCAATGAGAAGATTTAGAAGCTGGGGGAAAAAAAAAACAAAACACCAAAAAAATATCAAAACACAAAAAAATACCCTCCTTACCACGCTACAAAAAACAGAGGAATATATTTTTTAACCTGTCAGTAAAAAAATAGTTCAAGATATGTTTCAGCTATGCAAAAGAGATATTCTACTCTAAATCTCTAGTTTTTTCAGAAACCACAGGGTAATGACTATACCAGGAAGTTTTTAACAGAATGATTGTTTTTCTGAAAATTAGTTAAGGAGTTCTTGTATTAAGCAGATCTGCTTATGCTGCCATATTGTTCTGCAGCCTACTTAATAGTATGTCGCTGATGCTGGAAGCAGGCACGCAATAAAACACACCGATAAAACACACCAAGGGTCGCGCGACAGCAGCAAACATTTACCGGGCGCTCTTCTCCTCACACGGTATTGAGGGTCCACACGGTTAATCCCGATTGTCTGAACCAGCCGCCGCCTGGCCAACCAGCCAATAGCTGCCTGTGCCCCCAGCAGCCCAGGCCCGCGCCCCAGCACCCCGGACCGGCGTAGCTGGACCACCAAGGTATTTATATAATCAGTTATGTTTCAGTTATAAAATTATAATTAGGATTATTTATACCTGTGAGGCCTGCAGGCCAGATGTAAGCCACCACAATAGTGTCCTCCAAAAAACTCATTTTAAGTTGCTAAAGGGAATCTTTATCGACTTAGTTGTATTAACATACTTGTTTCTAAGAGGATGCATGTACTAAGCAATGATTTGCCAGCATTTACTTAAACCTATCTCCACTGGGAAGTTTCACAATCATTACAATGCTCACTGCTCCCCCAGAACACAGCACAGTCAAAGAGATAACCAGCCAGGCTTCTCTTTTCAGCTGAGAAACAGTCACACGAAGCATATGAATTCTAAAAAATGTTTTGCCTTCCTGGTTCCAGGAGCTTCAAGAAAAGTAGGACCCTTTGTCTTTCTGGGAATGGGCAAGGCAACAGAAGGACCTGATTCCATTACCTAAAACTGGGAACATACAAACCATTCTCAGGGTTTAAAGTATTTCACAATTCCTTCCGAATCTCAAAGCAAAGTTTGCCAATGTTAAAACATGGTGCTTCTGCATTAAATAATTACAGAATTTTTTCACTTTATGTATATTTTAAACAGATTTATTGGTATTCCTTGAAAATGTCTATTCTGACATCCTTAATATGCCAGTGTGAGACTAGTTTTGTCTGACAAAATCAATCACAATATCAGGAATAATGTATTTGTATTAATTGTTGCAAGTAATACATATCACACATTTTTTAAAAAATTATAACCAATAGCATTGCGATTCCATGGCTCACCCAAGTTGAAATTTCTACTGCATATGTAAAACATTATACATTTACTACATGGCAGTTGAAAATATCCCAACTACTTCAAAAACTGCAGTAGCATTTTACCACATTTCTAGTCAATTGAAGAATACTCAATGCTGAAGAAAATCATTACATGTTCCTAAGTAATTCTGCTAGCTTAAGCATTGATATGAGTGTGAAAACCATGAATTAAATACTCAAATTTATGAAAATAAGTTTTTGTAGTTATCAAAAGCCTGAACTACAGAAACAGAGCTAACTCAAACTTGTTAGAATAATTTCACTTTATAATAATGATCATTTATTTATGCATAACCTCATATAAGCTCACAGTTGAGGTACTCAAAACTGTAGGCAGCAATATCTCTTTCACACATTACTGTCTTCCACATTTACCAGAATGGTTTTTCAGAGTGCAGTTTTCCTGCACGGTTTCAGATTCTTGCACAAAGAATTTTGCTACTTTGAAAACCCATAAATAGTGTAACTCTAAACATGGTGAAAATTGTTCCTCTCTTGTTTTTCTTCTATGTACTTCTATCTTCAAGTTACTGTGAATGGGATACATTCCTCATTCATTCATTCACTCATTCATTCATTCATTCATTCATTCATTCATTCATTCATTCATTCATTCATTTCTTAATTATTAATCAACAGAGTACTGCAAATACTAAAAAGTAGGATAAAAATTAGGATTATTTCCATGCAATCATTTTAAATTACATATATCCATAAGCAAGTCCCTCTACAGGGAACGATTGAATTTCTGCTGGTTTCAGTGAGATGGGCAGTTATCCAACAAATGCTGAGGATATTGTAAACATTTGCAGTTCATTCTCCTGAAGAAGTCTGGCTTGGTTTTCTGCTTGAGCTGCAGGATGTGAGACCCATTGTCAGCACCATCTCTGCAGAGAGGTGCCACTGGAGAACTCCCACCTCAAGCACCTGTTATAAAATTTAAGCATTTCTCTGTACTATGAGGATTACCAAAGTGTTTAAATTGTGTAAAAAAGAAAGAAAATATTCCCAGATATTTTCCTAAGAAACTTGTTTCTAATTTGCTGAAACGGGATTGGAATAGCAGACATTAACAGAAAAAGTTATTTTGTCCCATGATAACTTGTATGGGATACAAATTACTATGTCCCATAATAATTTGTATTATTTCATATCTCCTTTGTGTACCGCATTTAGTGGTACACAAAGGAGATATGAAATAATACAGATTAGTTTCTCTCATATCAGAAATGTCTTCATCCAAAATCATCTCTTTACCTAAATGTTCATTGTATCTGAAAAGTAATTTTTAACATAGAGTTTGGGATTTTTCTATTTTTTTTCAGATATCATGTTTTGCCATGTAAACCTTATTTTTTTATATTTCATAAATTAACTTGTTGTTATTTCTAACAAAAACAAACCAATCTGTCCAATACATACAAGAAAAAGCAATTTCTCTATATGTGACCACTCTGCATCCCTTCAGAAAGATCCAATGGGAAAGTAGTGCTCCGACTGCTGTTCACAGGATACCTTTGTTTCCAAGTCTGTAAAGTGACTGAACCACAATAGCTGAGAAGGACCTCAGCATTTTTTCTTGTATATGTAAATTACGTAAGCAGTAATCTCAACATTGATGGAGGATTAAGTAGGTGGTGAGAAAACTGAGATTTCCTTGTATCCAACAGTCCTTACAACTGCTAATTTATTAGATGATGCTAATTAAATTAGGCTGGCTTTGTCATGGAAATATATGGTGCCTGACCAAAAAACCTGTTAACACAGTTATATCTGTTACATGGAGGTACAGCAGATTGCAATTATTAAAGACTGAGTTTAAGGTAACCTTAAACTCAATGTATACTCTGATGTTAGGATTGGATTTTATACTCTTTCACTTCCCAAATAACACTCCAACTTGGCATTAATTTTTTTTTTTCAATTTGAAACACATGCTTTATAAAAACTAACTTACTCTCCCAAGCATTCAGTTTCCAAATGCAGTTCATTGTTTAACAGTTAAGGCAATTGTGAATATATCCCTGAGTATCTTGTCAAACCATTAGCACAGCCCTCCTTTAAGTGATTGGTTATGTAAAAGCTCCATCTTAAGACAAGCACAGAAAGAGAACAAAAACATGTACCAATCTTACCTGGTGCCTTATGTATCACTCCACTTGTTGCTTTCTCAGGGGTATATGGCAGAGCATCTTTGGAGTTTTCTAAAGCAAGTCTGCACTACCTAATTTTATTAGAAGTTTACATTACATTAGGGGTTTACTTTACATCTGTCTTCAACTCTGATGATGGTCCAAGGGGGTCTCAATGCCTTGAGCTGAAGGACCATGACTAAGAAAATGATCAACTCTCACTCAACCCTGAAACTGTGTGGGTTCTGCTGCTCCAGCTGGATCTCTGCAAATCCATTGGACCTGATGAGATTCATCCAAGAATCCCCAAGGAGCTAGCTTCTGACAATGATTTTTATGTCTTGGGAGTACAGAGAAGTCCCAGCTGACTGGAAAATGATAAACATTGTCCTGATTTCCAAAAAGGGCAAGAAGGAAGACCCTGGAAAGTGCAGGCCTGTCAGTCTTTAGTGTCTGGTAACATGAGGGAAAGGATTAGATTCTGGGCAGTATTGCAAAACACCTAGAAGACAACAACAGTCTTTGGTTCCTTTGCTTTCATGAGGGCAACGTCCTGCTGGTTGAACATGATTTCCTTCTACAACAGGGTAAATCAGCTAATTGATCAAGGACAGCCAGTTGATATAACGATTCTGGACTTCAGTAAAGCTTTAAATACTGTATCTCCCACGACCCTTTTGGATAAAATGTCCAGCCCACTCCTGGATAACAGTGTCACAGGATGTGTGAGCAACTGATTCTAGTGGGATTCCACACTACTCTTAGCCCAGCTTTCCTCAACATCTTCATAAACAACCTGGATGTGGGACTCAAGGGAATACTAAGTAAACCGTCCATGATCAGCTGCAAGAAACCCTCCATTTGCTGGTGGGGCAGATGCTTGCATGCCTGGGAGAAAACGCCTGAAAAATTGGGCTATGGGAGAAGCCTTAGCACATAAAAGCAGTTAGCTGCAACATAATCAAGTCCATTTTTCTCTGGGTTTCGTGGAGGGAGTGAGGGTTCACCCAGAGGTTCAGCTTGGCCCCCCTCACCTTTTTCTCCCTGTGGTGCTGCTTCCTTGTCCACACCTGTCCTGCTCTGCTTCGCCGCTTGCCCGAGGCAGGTCACTGCTGCAACAACCTAGTGCTCCACGTTTCTCCGATGGAGCAGAAATTACGTGCACCCAGCCTCATTTCCCCCATTTGCCACAACAGCCACGGCCTGCAGCAGCCAGCCTGTGGCCGTGGTTCATCAGCACTGGAGACAGAGAGCCCCCGCCCCTGGAAATGGCGCGCCGCTGGTCGCAGGAGGGCGCCGGCCTTGCTGCTCACAGCACGCCGCTCCCTCTGCTGAGCCGGCACTCACAGGGCCCCTGAGGGGCAGCGGTGACAATACGCCCTTGTCTTCTGGCTTTCTCTCTGCCTCTCTTTTTCCCTCTCTGCTCTCTTTTCTATCTCCCTTTGGCAGGAACACCTACCCTTATTTTAATATAAACAGTTCTCAGATATAATATTGCTGCGTTTGGACTTTATTTTTGTCTGAGAAATCTATCAAAAAGAACCCTCCCCAATTCCCTCTTTTACAGAGGGACAGGACACCTGGTGGTCTGCATAGATGGGGGAATGAGATGCTTGCAAGCAGAGCTGTGGAAAGGGACTTAGGGATCCCTGCCAATATCAAGTTGAATCTCAGTCAGCAGTGCCCTGGCAGCCAGGACAGGGCCAATCCTGTCCTGGGGACATCAGGCAAAGCATCATCAGCTGGGAAAGGGAGGGATTGTCCTGCTCTGCTCTGGGCTGAGCTGGCCTCACCTGAGTCAGTCTGCAACTTCCTTGTGAGGGGAAGAGGAGGGGCAGGTGCTGATTTCTGCTTTGTGGTGGCCCGTGACAGGACCCAAGGAAATGGTAGGAGGTTGAGTCAGGGCAGGATTAGGTTGGATATCAGGAGGAAGTTTTCCACCCCTAGCGTGTTTGCACACTGGAACAGGCTCCCAGGGTAGTGGTCACAGCATAAGCCTGACAGAGTTCAAGAAGTGTTTGGACAACAAACAACACTGGACAACACTGCCAGGCACGTAGTGGGATTCTTGGGTTGTCCTGTGTAGAGCCAGGAGCTGGACTTCAATAATTCTGAAGGATTCCTTCCAACTCAGGATATTCTATAATTATAATATTTCTGAGAATCTTGATATTCAAAAAAATATTAAACGTTCTATGATCAAGGAACTCTCAAAAAGACAATTTGATATAGTAACACATTGTTGTACAAGCAAATATACCAGTGCTTCAAATTCAATTCAGGACCTCAAGATAAAAGGATCCAAGGATAATGTTCACAGTGGAAGAGTATTCAGGCTTTAAAAATCTTTTGTTGATGATTAATAAAAATTAAGAGATGCCAAGGCATTTAAGAACCACAAAATCTGTTTATTGGGAGTATTTTTCAGCGCTGCAACACAATGATGATTAGATGAAGAGAAAGAAAAAGAAACACCACAGCAAGCTTCAAAGTCAATAAATGGAAACATATCAATGAGTAACATTGGTTTTTTTCAACTTCTAAACACAAAAAATCTCTGTCTGCTGCTACAAGTTAATTTTGACAGGTAACAACTTCAAACCTTTCTTTAGGAAATATGCATTTAGAAACCCCTTTTTCAGTCCCTAATATCCAAACTGTGTTTGCTTTAAGCCCACTATCCTTCCACTTCCAGGAAACCCATAAAATTACCAGAAATGGCCATAGAAGGAGGATATGAAATGAACACTAAGTAACTCCACAACATGTTCTGTTCTCTTTCTTTTTACCTTAAAGCATAAACAAAATATCCGAATAGCTTATGAAATCTTCTACATAATATAAAGACTTGTTTCTTCAATACTTAAAAAAAATTATTTCCATTTGCTTGCTATTCTTTAATTTCTTTTTCTACTCCTGCATTTGAGATTCTCTCTTGTTCCTTTTACACCTACCTTTTTTCTCCTTTTGTCTATTGTCTTGGCTTTCCCAATCCCTGTTTTTTTCTCAAAATCTTTGCCACTTATTTTCTTTGCTCAGATCTTTATTCCAGTTTCCTGAACTCCCTCAGAGGTCTTGCATGCGGGAAGTGGTTTGCCACAGGTCTGAAAAGAAAAGTGATGTCTCCCACCAACCATCCAGTATACATTTGTTTTTTCCTACCTTGGAACAGGAAGAGATATGAGAGAAGAGGAAGAAAAGTCCAAGCAAGTCAGAAGGAGGGAGAAGGACCCAGGAGCCCATGATTTCTCCTAACAAGGAGGAAATAATTTCTTACTCAAGTGCAACTTGCCAAGACTAGTTTTGAGCTTCTCTTCTCTCAGTCCTGAAGGGCTGTCAGACCAAGGTTACTTAAAAGAACTAGCCAGCTAAAACAGACACGTGAGGGAAGGTCTTAAAAATTTATAATAAACACAAAAGAAACTCTATGTGTACGATTCTGTGCAATCCAATTGAAGAATTAGTTTCCCTTTGCAGCCAGTCCACTTTTCCAAAGTGGCTTATCTGTTTAGCCTCCCTATATTGCTGATGTGTCAGTCCAATTAAGAGAAAGCAAGCATTTGTCCTGAGATTGATCATGCCTGGATCAATGTCTAAGCTTTAAATAAGGCCCATCAGTGCATGTGAATATCAATTCTTATGCCAGTTTTGGACTACATCTTTAATTTTGCTATAATGAAGTGATTAAGTTTAGAGAGGACTCTTTCTCTACCAGAAGAAAAAGCAATAGGGTATTTCACTCTTTGACCATGAGCTGGAGAAATCTGAATTGTCAAGGTTGCTTAAAATGCTATGGAAAGCAAATCCATAGATGGTGAGAAACCAAGAAATGTGTAAGCATTAAAAGAAGGTTCCTAAATGATCGTCTAAAACAGGTGAACTGGGTTTGCATGAGCAGGTTTTGGCAGTGGGAGGCTAGAGAGGTGAATTCTGTGAGAAGCTTGTCCAACACATCAAATGGCAGACAGCTTCAGGAGTGACATGCTTCTGGTTAAGGCTGGGCCAATCTGAAATTATAGCAACATCTCTGTGATAGCATATTTAAGAAGGAAAAATGATTAATATGTAGGAATAATTGTGTTCAGAAAAGAGTGGGCTGAGAATACAGGAGAGAATTCTACAGTCACCAAGGTCAGTGGAAAAGGAGCAGCAAGGGCGCTCCAGGAGCCTCAGCTGAGATTCCTCTGCAGCCCATGGTGCAGACCATGGTGAGGCAGCTGTGCCCCTGCAGCCCATGGAGGAGCCCTACACCAGAGCAGCTGGACACCTGAAAAGAAAACTCTGAATCCATGAAAAGCCCATGCTGGAACAGGCTCCTGGTAGGGACCCGCAGACTCACTGATAGAGGAGCCCACAGTGGAGCAGGCGTCATGGTAGGAGCTGTGACCCTGTGGGGTCCTAAGTTGGAGCAGGCTGGTCCTGGAGGACTGCACACTGTGGAAAGGGACCAACATTGCAGCAATTTGTGGAGAACTGTTGCCTGTCAGATAGACTCATGCTGGAGAAGTCCATGAACTGTTTCCTGCGGGAGAGACCCCACAGTGGAGCGGGGGAAGAACTCCTCTCCCTGAGCAGTAGCAGAAAACACATGTGATGAACTGACCATAACCCACATTCCCATCTCCCTGCACCTCTGGGGAAACAAGGTAGAGTCTGGGAAGGAGGAAGGGGTGAGGAGAAGGTATTTTTAAAATTTATTTTAGTTCTCATTATCTTGCTCTATTTTATTAGTAATAAATAAAATTAATAGGGCCAAAATCAGTTTGCTTTGACTGTGATTGCACTTAGTGAGTGATCTCTCCCTGTCCTTATTTCCACTCACAAATCTTGGGTTATATTTTCTCTCCCTTGCCTGTTTATGGAGGGGAGTGATTGAGCTGCTTTTTGTGGCCACCTGGCAGCCAGCCATAGTGAACCCACTACAACAAGTCTGAATCCTCAGCATTCTGTTTGTGACAGCTCATCTTGTTGGTTGTAACCATGAACAACTGTTTTCCCATCAACATATGGGAAGGTACAATAAAGGCCAGGTACACAAAAAAAATTCAAGTCATTTATCATCTATCAGTCTCTTAAAGTAATTTTGCTTTATTAATGAAAGCAGAGGAAATTGCAATACCAATGAAGTACTGGAAAAAATAGAGGGCTTTATTAAATTTGTACAATTTTCCATATGACAGTCAACTTAAATGTGCCTGATGGATTCTTCTGTTCTGCAGGCTCTTATTGTTAGTCAGGTTTTTAATATAAATAATAACTATATCATTAAAATAAAGGATTAGCAATTGCAGTAATTGTATCACAACCTCCTCGTGACTGGACCATGGCCATCTAATTGCCTGTCAGTGCTCAGGGGCCCAGATCTGCAGATGTGCCTGAACATTACAGCTCAGGAGAAGAGCTTGTTCAACTAAGAGGCAGTTCAGTTTCATACACTTTAATTTAGAATAAATTTTAGGTATCTGTGATTTCTCAGAACATGCGTTCTGTGTTTAAGAACAAAATTTACACCAAGCAGGACGCACAACACTGAAAATCTTCATTGATTTTCCTGCATCAGGAAAATACTTTCTCCAGTTTCGTACAGCATTGAGAAAACTATGAGCACTGAAAAATTCACCAATTACTTACAATAGCTAAGGAGAGAAAATTTAAAGTTTACAGCAGCTACATTTTATACAAACAATCTGAAAATTCTTAGAAAATCTTGGAATTCTTCCTTGTATTGAATATGAATTCTTTTCACTATTTTTAGCTTTTTAATGCCTACAATGATTTTGTAAATAATTATGCAAGCTTTCTAATGGGAAACCAGCACATTAAAAAAAAATGAATATTTAAGTGCTCTAAGATGTTACTGATTCAGAAGTACTTGTACACTGTACAAAACAATCCTACAAAAACAAGAGAGTTAGCAAAGATTTTCTCACTGAACAACAGGACCAATTCTTTACAAATAGTTCATTTTCATTACTGGTAGAGATAAGAAGTACCTCAGAGACCTTGGGTATTAACAGGTTTCCTGAAAAGGGGGTAAAAAAATCTCCAGGTAAGTATATATGCTGCCTATATAAGTAACTCAGCAGCAGTTTTAGTCAAACAAGAGAAACATTTCCGTCTAAGGTAGGCAAAGAGACTGCCAAATCCACGGGGAAAGTCACAGGGTGTCTGGAATATCATCAGCTCACAAAATATTCTGGTATTAACATCATCAGGCCTGCTCATTCGCACCACCCAAAGTTGCTATACAGGAATACAAAAATAATATCCTTCTAAAAGCATATTAACAGGATGATATGCCTGTCTCACAACAATGGCAGTGCTAGTAAAATTGATGAGAAGCCTGAATTTTTCTGCCTTCTAGCAGTGCACACCTAGTGTACTGATTGCCTTTCCCTAACCCTCAGCAGACCTGTTTCCTGCTCTCCTTCTCAAGGATCCTGGCACAATCAGACAATGTTACTTATCTAAATGATTGGCTCTTTGAGTGAATGAAACAGAGAAAAAAACAGTAGAACCTTCAGTATGAAGGGAGTTTGAGTGTCCAAGGGCATCCTGTTCTGCAGATGGTATTTTATAGACAGATTGTAGATGATTTTAACATGAGATTTTTTTTTCTTACAGTGAGCAGAGGATCAGGCTCAGCTTGTTCAATATTTAATGCAAATGTTCAGTTCAGATCTCAGAGGAATGAAGAGATGGTGTTTCTAAGACACTTTTCCATTCTACTGATCTCCTGTTTAACTGGTTTCCAAGGGGAAAGAATGCTTTAAGTTCTGCTTCAGATGTGTTACAGTGATAACAGTGGTCCCCCTACATTATCTGTACACCCTAAAGAGACTGACCTCTTTACCACCCTTGTTTATCTCAGATAATTTCCTCTTTCTAGTAGTGGCAAAACCAACAAAACCAGTCTCAGACACCATTAAGACATTTAGTTTGTACTTTTGGAATAAGTCAGACATAGAAGGTGAAGGTCAGCCTAGAAATGAACAAATTTTCTAAGAAACTTCTATTTTGATGCTACTTTTTTTTTAGTCATAACTGACTAAAGTTGCTCACACTCACTAGTTAACCAAGTTAGTCAAGAATAAGAAAATACCAAGAAGAAGATAATAAAAATAGTAGGAAGATACCAAGAGTACCAAGTCAAGAACAGCTTTTTTTTTTCTCATTAAAAATACATATTTTAAAATCATTGGAGTATTTATTCAAGAAACTTCTCAGCATTCTTAAAAGTACTACAGACTTTTTGGTCTTTCATTCCTGTGTAATAATTTTCAAAAATATCTTGCTTACCTAATATTTATGGGTATACTAAACTGTGAAGATCAAGAAAAGCTAATCAAGACCAAGTTAATAACAGGTAACTCCCTTTGGAGTCTTCTGAGAAAGTATTGGTTTGGTGCTTCAGTATTTCAGCTGGTTATCTAAACTTAGATTACCCATATCAGTTCTATTCTGCATTACTTACACTTACACTGTCCTAGTAGTCTAAAGTAGTGAATGTTTAGCAAAAGATTCCCACAATGGGACAGCTGCCTCTGGTCTGATTGTCAACGTCTGTTACGGTCTTCCATCATATTAGATCAGTTTAAATCTTCAGAAGTTAGTGGATACAAAGAATAAAACATAAGCGTCCTGATTTTTGCATTCAAATAAATCACAAATAAACAATATACATTGGCAAACTCTCCATCTTTTCTGTTCTAAATAGGATTTTAGATATCATGTACACATCTAACAGATATAAAGACTGACACAGAGAGATTATGGATCTCCTGTCTCTTAAGTTGTTAATACATTCGTTCAGAGGGAAAACAAAACAAACCAAAATTAAGCTAAACAAAACAAAATAAAACCAAACCAAGCGAACAAAACAAAATAAAACCAAACAGAACAAAAATAAACAAGGATCTGAAGAGAGCACAGCTTTTCCTAATGAAACACCTAAATGAGAGCAAAAAAAAAAGTCTAGCCCTGCCTCAGGTGTTCTTTTGGTGTCTAATGTTAGCACTAAACTTCACATAAAGAACTTTTATTTCTTAAAAAAAAAAAATTACACAAATTCTGCTCTGGGGAATGAATAATAGGCACTGGACATAATCATGCTAAGGGCCAAATTTTCAGTGTCTCAAAATTCCCTTCAAGGACTGTGTACATACTGTATTTTGCATTCTCTGAACCAATGTTTGGATCAAAATATTGGGTATTCATGCATGATGTTATCAATATTTGAACAAAACTGCCCACCTGTGCCTGAGAAGATACTTTGGGGTTCATTTGTGTACTGGGGTATTTATTCACAGAATCACTAGGTTGGAAGAGACCTTAAAGATCATCAAGTCCAACCCATGTCCTAACACCTCAACTAGACCATGGCACCAAGTGCCATATCTAATCTTTTTTTAAACACATCCAGGGATGGTGACTCCACCACCTCCCTGGGCAGGCAATTCTTAAAAAACTTTTTCCTAATATCCAACCTATATTTTCTTTGGCATAGCTTGGGAGACTGTGTCCTCTGGTTCTGTCAGTTGCTGCCTGGAAAAAGAGACCAGCCCCCACCTGATTACAGCCACCTTTCAGGTAGAGAGTGATAAGGTCACCTCTGAGTCTCCTTTTCTCCAGGCTAAGCACCCCCAGCTGCCTCAACTGTTCCTCATGGGTCTTGTGTTCCAAGCCCTTCACCAGCCTCATTGCCCTCCTCTGGACGTGCTCAAGCGTCTCAACATCCTTCCTGTCGCAGACATCTTTTTATGAAAAATCCTTTCCTTAGGATTTTTCCTCCTGAAAAGCTGAGAGGCCTCAGGAACAAAATGTAAACTTTGATTATCTGCTGCTGTGGAATGCAACAGGTGGATCTGTGATTGGTTTGTAATTAATGGCCAATCACAGCCCAGCTGGCTCGGGCTCTCTGTCAGAGACACAAGCCTTTGTTTATCATTACTTTCTATTCTTAGCTTAGCTAGCCTTCTGGTGAAACCTTTTCTTCTATTATTTTAGTATAGTTTTAATGTAATATATATAATATATTATATATAATTATATATATAATATATTATATATAATTATAATATATTATATATATATATATAATAATAAAATAATAAATCAAGCCTTCTGAAACATGGAGTCAGATTCTCATCTCTTCCCTCATCCAAGAACCCCTGTGAACACCATCACACCTTCCGAAATGGAGGGGCCCAAAACTGGACGCAGCACTCAAGGTACTGCCTCACCAGTGCTGAGTACAGGGGAAGGATGACCTCCCTGCTCCTGCTGGCCACACTCTTCCTGATACAGGCCAGGATGCCATTGGCCTTCTAGGCCACCAGGGCACAGTGCTGGCCCCACCAAGGCACACTGCTGGCTCACATTCAGTCAGCTGTTGACCAGCATCCCCAGGTCCCTTTCTGCCTGGGCGCTCTCCAGCCGCACCGTCCCCAGCCTATAGTGCTGCAGGGGGTTATTGTGACCAAAATGCAGGACTTGCACTTATTAAACTTCGTCCTACTGGACTCTGCCCATCCATCAAAGTGTTCCAAGTCTCTCTGTAGAGCCATTCTCCCCTTGAACCCAGATACTCTGTTGTAATATATTTCAGTTTTTGAAATCCTACCCTTCACTACAGAGTCACAAGGAGCTTCTCAGAGCCCACCTAATTCACCATCCTTCTACAGGAGTATGAAACTTATACCATTGCTTAATCAAATAAATATTCCTTCCTGTTCTTTGGAAACAACTGGGACAGCAACATGGATCTTTTGCAAATATGTATCCAGAAACAGACAGTTCCTTATCCTGACATGCAGTTATACTTAATTGAAAACTCAGATAGGATTACACCATCTGTTTCTGGGAGAAGATATCTGTGGCATACAGTGCTTTTCATAGCTCAAACTTTAGCCTTCAAAACATCTTATGTGAAACACTGAGCATGGGGCTAATGGCTGGGAATCCTTTTTTGACTTGTTAACAAGCAATTAATCTGTCATCTCCATGTACAATATTCCGCTGACCTAACTTCCTTAGTCAGCCTGCAAGTGTAGGGTTTGGTACTGAAGTCCTTTCAAAATCCATCACATCAAGTAACATTATTTGTGCTAATGAAGTTTTGCATTGTCTAAATACTGCAGCAGGCAAGTTTACTCCTAAATGTATCACATTTAGTGTCATCTACTCTGTTCTTATCTACTGAAAGGATAGAGGCAATCAGAAACTTTAAATGAATGAGAGTACCTCACATTCATATAATAAATATATTGCTCATTCATATAATAAATATATTGCTTTTTAAAATAGTAATTTTTTACTTCAGTTTCACCTTGGTGATATTTTAATTCTCTATGGTCAAAGAAAGAAAAAAAAAGAAGAAAGAAACAAAACCACAGCAGGAATCTTGCTGCTGCAAAAGTAGACAAGAAGATTTGCCTTGTAATCGCTCATAAAGGAAGAATATTATTTAAACATAATGTGTCTTCTGAAGCTCAGTTATGTCTCTTCAAGACATCTCTGCCAAAATCTTATTTTTTCCTTATAAGCACTTTTCAAGGTTTTGACCTCAGCTGAAATTTTCCCTTGTAACTTTTGTTGTATTAACTCAGATTCAGTCTTGGTGAGCTAATATTCAAACAACTGCAATATAAAAGTATTGCTTCTGTGTTACAAATCGTGCTATTTCCACACTGCAGGAATCTTTGGGCAGTGTCTCAGTGACTATTTCAATGCATGTTATGTCATTATAGCACTGGCAGGTACTTAGCACATCTTGTTTGAAGCCACACCATCTTAGTTATCTCACAGACTCAAATGTTTCAAGCTCTTTTGCAGACACTGTTACTTGGGCTGTAATTGGACTGCAGGCATATAGCTGAAACCCAAGACAGAACCCTCTTTGGGTGCTGCCTAGGATGCTCTGTTATACCATATGAATACTCTTTACTCTTTTCATCCTCTGTTTATTTTAGGCTTTTCTGAACAAGTAAGTGGAAACAAAATGCGTCTTCAAGTTCAATCTCAGA
Organism: Melospiza melodia melodia; assembly: GCF_035770615.1. NCBI lineage: Eukaryota > Metazoa > Chordata > Aves > Passeriformes > Passerellidae > Melospiza > Melospiza melodia. The sequence goes on from NC_086226.1 coordinate 23,931,131, forward strand.
TTAACTCGGGGCAAATTTTCACGAATACATGCACATTAGGTTATTAAATACTTTCAACATATTTTTTATTATTAAATACTTTTGACATTTTGTATTTTGCCAAAATTCAGTGATGAACTGTGCATGCTTTGAAAGGTTTCAAAAACAGTCTCATATATATGCAAGTGCAGGATTCTAACATCTAATCTATTTAAGGCGCTTTGTGCATAATTTTGCCCCCAAATATCGTGAAGTTTGTCCTTTGAATTTTTTTAGTATTATATAATATGTACCTTGTTTCCCTACAATTGCTATAGAAACTGTACATTATATCAGACAACATCTGGTAAACAGGATATCAAGAACACAAACTGTCACTCTCTTTAGCTAGGTATTGGATATAATTGGACTTTCACAAAGTATAGTTTGTGAAAAGTAACTCTAATCCTACTGTTTCTTGCATGAAAGCTTTTAATGCTGATCCTTCTGTTTCCTCCACAAGCTCTCTTGCTGTCAATTCTATAGCATTGTCCTCTAGAAGATAAGTTAATGAAACAAATAACAAGGCATATTACTTGAAAGGATACTGCATAGGACATTCATGGAAGTGGTTAAACTACAGGAGAAGAAAACTTGCACTTGTATTTTTTAAAATCCAACCCAGCAGGCAAGGCATATTATTGAAATCTTTCTTTCTTTCTTTCTTTCTTTCTTTCTTTCTTTCTTTCTTTCTTTCTTTCTTTCTTTCTTTCTTTCTTTCTTTCTTTCTTTCTTTCTTTCTTTCTTTCTTTCTTTCTTTCTTTCTTTCTTTCTTTCTCTTTCTTTCTTTCTTTCTTTCTTTCTTTCTTTCTTTCTTTCTTTCTTTCTTTCTTTCTTTCTTTCTTTCTTTCTTTCTTTCTTTCTTTCTTTCTTTCTTTCTTTCTTTCTTTCTTTCTCTCTCTCTCTCTCTCTCTTTCTCTTTCTCTCTTTCTCCCTTTCTTTCTTCTCTTTCTTTCTTGTCTTTCTAAACTAATAATTTTGCACTCATGCTTCCTATACCCCAGCTTAAAGAAAATATAATTTCATGAAAGAAATTGTGGTGAGCTACATGCATTTAATTTGTAAAACTGCAGGACGACATTACAGATAGCACAAGTATTTTCTTGTCCATTAAGCTTCCTACCTAGGGGAAAAATGCCTTAAATAACCATCTTAACACCCTTGTCTGGTATTCTCCTGCCATAAGATTGAACGCAGATTTTGTAAATGTAAATGTTCTTCATTAAATTATGTATAATAGGATGCTGAAGTCAAAAACACCTACAACAGTACCAAAGTGTTGTGTTCCCTAGAAAATTACTAGTCATTGTACTACTTTACAAAAGGAGAATAATTTTGGCCAAAAACTTCTCAAAAATGTTTTTGAGGCTATTTAAAAGACTGCAGTCACTATGATGAAATGCTGCTAATTTTGTTTCTAGAGCCATGAGTACAAAACATCCAACTGAAAGACATCTTGTGTTGGTCTGTTACTGTCTTTTCCCCCTTCCCTGTCTCTGACCTGCTCATTTACCTTTTCTCCAATCCTATCATCAGCTGGGCACACTGCAGACAAACGTAAGATTCCTCTGCCTCTGCTGACATGAAGTCAGATGGCTCTTATTCAGATGTTTCTGTGGTGGTCCCCAAAGGCAAGAGGTTTGCCAGTGGGAGAGAAATAAAATTTAATGTATTTTCTATTAATTCAGGGCAGCCTTGATCCCCTAAGCTTAGGGAAGCCCCAAAGTTATGTCCATACGTATGAAAGTCTCAACAAGCTTCCAGGTACTTAGAGAATGCATCAAATGGAAGTCCCTTTGAAACAGGCTATACTCTGCATCTTCTCCTGCATCTGTGGGTGGAAGAGAAGAACAGAGAAGGAGCCTTGCTCTGGAATGAAGGTATTTTACTGTTCCTCTGTACTTTGTTGTTCTCCAGAAAGTACATGGACAATATGGTGGTCAGTCCTTATAATTTTTTTGTATCACTAAACAAGTATGATTGAAATAAAACAAAGCTAAAACCCCACATACTGTTATTCCTCTAAATAAATTACATAATTAAGATATAAAAATATGAGATTTGATTTTTATTAGTCTTTCATCACTTTTTCTCCCCAATCTTCCTGTCTTTTTCCGATATCACAAAAAAAAATTCTCTTCCACTAATAAAGGAGAAAATTACTTATCAAAATGTCTTTTTACATGAGGCTTGTGGTTATCAGTCAGTAGGATTTTCTTTCAGTTTGTTTGATTTGGCTATAAACCTCTTGTTTTGAAGAGGCATTATCATTCTCTGTTATGCATTAAATGTTCTTTTTACTTATGATTAGTGAAGAGCTTGGCTTTATTTTTCATATCCCAGATACTTTTACACTCTAGATAGTAAGATACTAAGTATCTTCCTAATTTTCTCTTTTCTTTTGTGAAAGCAGTGGTTTGTAGTAGAACAAAGGTGACTGAAGACTGTGACAGTAAATATACATACTATTTATACATAGAAAGTGATGCTTTTTAAATGGTAGAGATCAGCTCGAAGTTGCAGTCTTCTAACCAGAATAATTTTGTCATGGACTGCTGATGTCCAGATTCAAAATGAAGCAGCCAGAAGGGGAAAAGAAGGAAAGAATATATGAAGAGCACTGGTAGCAATAAACTAGCATTCTGTAGTGCTCAAAGGCAGAAGTTATCATGTATAAATAGTAAAGTTACCAATTCCCTCATGCATTACCTTTAAAGAACAAACAAAGAAACAATAAGAAGTCAGGAAGAAATATTGTCTTAGCACAGCATATGTGTATTTACAACATTGGCTTGCGTATCTCGTATGACTATCTAATTGAGCACATGAAAATATTTGCTACTCAGAAATCCCTGAAAGTTTCTGATTGGAATTATAAGCTGAAGTCATTGAGGAATTGGGATATTTTTCATATAGAAATTCAGACGTAGTAAGTTTCCAAAATGACTCAGAGATGCTTCCTGTTTACAAAGATTTTGTGCTCTGTGCAATTTCATTAATTTACCTCTGCAGTTCTCCATTCTTAAGCAAGCAGTTATAGTCATGCTAGAATCTGAAATTTCCCTATTGAGCTTATCTCAGAACAGCTCCACGCTCCCTATGCTCTTTGTATTTTAAAAAATTTCTTTATTGCAGTGCTTTGTCACTTTATTTGAGAGGTGACATCAATTATTAAAATTAATTATTGTCCAGTTTGGCTGATTTTGTCATCTCATCTGATGTTATATGCCAATAACTTAAAAGTCTCCTCCATTAATACAGACTTAATGGGCAAGAGACAAGTGTACACAGGATGTCTGAAGTTTTTTTATCACACAAAAATATTGATTAGGCTTGCTGAATTTGGATGCACTGAAATGAAGTTTAATTTATCATAATAACAGCAGAATTTTCAACCTCAGGAAAGAGGGGTAGAAGTGAATTAAGAGATAACTCAAATGGCTTTAGTAACAAAATTACCCTTTTTGCATTTTACAGCAGTTATTTACAGCTTTAGTCATTGTAATTTTCTACTGAAAGTACACACAGGTGGTTAATCAATAGTGCCATTTAGAAGAAAGGGAAGCAAATGCTCATATTGGGATGTCAACACACTGCTAAAATGAAGTCGAGCTACCAAACCCATAGTTTTTATCTCTGCACATTAAAAGCAGGTAGCAGGCCTATGATCACAGAAATGGAGCTGATTTTTTGATAAATCTATACTAACCACTTAATACAGATTACTGCACAGCAGTGAAAAGTTGAAAACAGGACCATAGTATCTTTATGCATGTAATCAGAAGTGTCAGCAATATGAGTTTGGATATATCTAGTATTTCAGAAACTTCAATCTACATGACACCTTTTTAAGCACAGTTTTTGTAGTATATTTTCAGTACTCCTAATTTGTTTCCCATTTCCCTGTTGCAATAACTTGGATGACAATTAACCATTGGATTACATAAGTGTAAATATTACAGTTATATTAGTAGATTAGCATAAATTAGTAACTATACATAATATCCATTAAATATCAGATACTAGGTAAAAATACATACCACTATATATATATATATATTTATGCCATAATTGAATATATATAACAATTACTATGGTGATTGTGTCTTCTTGTACTCTTTATTCCATTTCTCTAATGAGAAGTCAAAATAAGGTGAAGCAGGAAGAGCATCATTATGCAATTTCAGAGGGTTTTTTACCAGAGAGTTTTTTCAGAGAGTTTTTACGTAGAATCACATGATCACAGAATTTCACAAGTTGAAAGAGACAGGTGAAGATTATCTCCCTGCCTCTTACAGAACTACCTAAAAGTAAACCAGGACCATAAATATGGCCAGAAGCATCGACCAAATGCTGTTTGAACTCTGATGGGCTTGGTGCTGTGGGGACCCTCTTCCAGCGCCCAACCATCCTCCCAGTAAGAAACCTCTTCCCAATATGCATTCTGAACTTCCCCTGACACAGCTACCTACCACTGGCCACCAGAGAGAGGAATTGATACCTCTCCAGCCACTGCCACTCTTTGAGGAAGCTGTAGACCACTTCTTTAGTTGAATCATCTCTTCCCAAGAGTCATCCTACTACAAAAATACACCCAAACACACATCCATAGACACACACACCAAAACCCCCAAAAGCTATTCTCTTATTTCAAGGGTTTAATCCAGGCTGAATTCAGAGATTATGTTTTTACTACTTCATTCACTGCTTCATTCACAAGACTGAGCAAAAATGAAGCAGTGCTTTAATTCACAACTATTTCATTTTGCCATCTATGGCAAAATGGCATCTGTGCCCTTTTGCACCAAACAGATGAGGGTCTTCAAATATGAAGAACAACAGTGAAAGATAAGCAGACAAGCTGTTTAAATAGATATCCTCTGGGGAAATCACACCAAGTTTAGTCTTGGGACAAGACAGTGTTGGCCAAAATGAAAAACCAGGACTCTCTAGCTGAAGTCAGGAACTCACATCCTCAGTGGGTCATCATAGAGGGATGCCTGTAACAAATGCTGTGCAACAGATCTAGAAGACAGACTGAAAACATCAGTATTTATGTTAATACAATAATCATTCCATGCCTTACACACAGCAAAAAGGAGCTGGAAGTGCCTGAGCTAATAGGGACAGCAGTCTTGTAACAGGCCTTGCAGTCTAGTCTGTCACATAAAGATCAGAATATTATCTTCTCAGAGCCTCACTTTCATACAAATTTGTCACTTGTGTTAACCTTTACTGAGCTCAAATATTGTGAATTTTATCCTGGGGACATAAATGAAAGTTTTGCACACCTTTCCCTCCACTCACTGTGCAAATAAACAAACAAAAATCTCCAACAAACTAAACAAAACAAGCAAACAAACAAGCAAAACATAAGTTTTTAAAAAAGGGAATTCAATTCTGTCCTGGTTTATGGAACAAACGTGCATATACATATCTGAAACTAAACTGCCCTTTGATATAGAACATCATCCACTGCAGCATGAATGGGTTCTATTGCAGCCACCATGCAGCAGATCCCTTACTGTAATAAGCACCCACTTCAAAACCTTCTTGGAAAAACATTATTATGCAGATCATTATTATGCAAACACTACCTCAGGGGTAGTGAACAAAAGAGAAAATAGGACCTTGATATCATTTTATGCACCATACTGTCATACTTTTTATATGCACTGGAACTCTCTACAATGCAGAGGAGCAGGCATTGAAATCCCTGCCTTCAATGCAGCTTAATTTAGACCCTTTTAAAGCAATGAGTGTAGATTCACTATCAGGGCAGCAGGGACAGCTTTGGAGCTCTGCACAGTGTAATTTGAACTGCCTCCCAGTAGAATGCATACCACGATTAATAACAGCTCCACTGCCCTGACAGAGCTCAGGCATAGCACACTTCAATTGTATTTCAGAAGGGCAAACAAGTGTATATATCAGTCAGCTACATTTCCTTTTCATTATTACACCTCATTGAAAAACTCTAAGCCATCTAAAATGAAATATTAATTTCCCATCACAGTTCCCAAATCTCAGGGACAATATGGCCCTGAAGTTTTATGGTGATTCAGCTTATGAATAAAAATAAAATGGAATTTTGTGAAAGACGTTGTTTTGTAATGCACTTACTTTGTCACCTTTGTCATCTATACTGAGTGCAATGACAAATATGAAGTTGTGTGTCTATTTATCCCTTATTTAAATAGACAGAGTACTTATGCAGGGCAGGTCAAAAACTCAGCGTTGGACCCTGCAGAGAAATACTTTATGTATGCAAATAGATCTGCATAGTATTTACAGCATTACACCAGGCACTGCGCTGACAATTCTTCATATGTTTTCTAAATTGGCACTGCTCCCTTGGCTTCAGAGAAATTACTCCTTATTTATCTGCACGTAAGTGATATAAGAATCAGATCTACTCTATTCCTTTACATAAAAAACTACTTTTAGTCCTCCAGTTAATCTATGGAGTGAGTGGTTCAGTTTTGCAGTTTCTGCAAGTAAGGAAGGGACATTTTATGCAGTTATTGAGCTTTCTCTGAAACTTTCATCAGGTAACTTGGGAATCCAGAGTTAAAGAGCTAGAAATTGCATCTGCATTGTTTTTTATTGTCTTCCTAATTTTCAAGGGAAAACATTTACTTGGAAATAATTTACATGTTTGTCTCAATTTCTGTGAAGGGACCATCTATTTTCAGTGCCTTTGTGAGGATTATCTAACATGCTATCAGAAATAAAACACAGGTAAAACAAACCTGACATTTACTTGACCTCATGATAAAAGTGATCACAACATCTGTTCATCCTTAGTCTTTAATTTTGCCCCTTTCTCATACACTGGTAAAATTAGGATAGGCTTTGTACACCTCTCTGAGGTAACCAAATATCTTAGGAATGAGACCCTCAGGTTAATTCTAGAAATATTAACCAGCAGCAGGCAACTTAGCAGTAGAGGTTTTTAGGTTAAAAACAACTTCCAACTAAAAAATAACAAGCTTCTAGTGCAGCACACACTGATTTATTACAATTACCATGAAACTGCATTGAAAAGTGGATATCCTTACTCTGAAACAGCTTCAGTTTCCAGATGGTCTTATTAAGATGTAGCCTCGAGTATTGCTAATTACATGATTGTAGTCTTTGGACCCAATCCTCAGATGGCACAGTCTCATAGTTAGGATATTGCTCTTTATATTTAAATAGCATTTAAATGAGGACAAATCTTACAAATTCTGTACTTCCTTAAAGGAATATTAACTCGGATTAATTTCTGCTTGCTACTTACTCGTGTGGGACAAAGCATGGTGTCAGAATCTCCCAGACAATTCTTCCTAAAATATCTGTGTATGCACAGAGACATAAAGAGCATACATAGTTCAAATACTATGTACCTAAAATTCACCAACTGTTATACCATCTTCAGTTCTTATACAGTGCCATAAAAAGTAGCACTGTATTCATCCTTGAGAGGATGCTGTATTTCATGTCTCTCACAATATAAGGTAGGTTTTACCTGTGTGTCTTCAAGTTGTATTTTTTTGTTTAGTGTGGTTTGGTTTTTGGGTCTTTTACATTGTTTGTGTGGCGTTTGGGGGTTTTTTTGTTTGTTTTTTGTTGGTTTTTTTGTTCGTCTGTTTGTATTGGTTTTGTTTTGTTTTTTTTTTGTTAGTGCCTCAGAGTCTAGAAAATCCACTGAAAAGTTTCTTGAAGGACTTATCACATGATGTCAGTTTTAGTGGGTGGGGAACGGAAGGAATGTAATAACCCCATTTCTGGGGATTGTGTCATCATGTGACCATGTAAAATGGGTATAGGGAATCTGGAACTGAGAACACAGAAAGACCTCTGTGGATATCTGCAGGAGGACCTGGTCAGCCACAGGTGCTGCGGGTTACTCTGGCAGTTGTCTTTAGCAATAGATACAATGAAGATACACCTGTAACAACTCGCCTGAGCTCATTAGATATTTCAAAACTAACTAAGGAACAAAGGAAGCTGAGCAATATTCTCATATGCGTAAGTACAGTCTTACTAAACGCTCTTGTAGTTCAGTTTTCATGTTAATCACTGCCGTGTTATCTGCACTTTCAATAATATTTTATATCTGATCTGTAAGAAAAATCAGTAATATAAGAAGCGTTCCTTTTCTTTGTGGTCACGGGGATATTCAACTGCTCTTGCAATATCCTTCACCACAGTTCATTTTTCTAGGACATGCACAAAGCTTTTTAGGGGCTGGTGGTAGAGAAGGAAAAGGAGTATCTTACACGGACAAGTCTTAACCAACTACAGCTCCAGGTACTGTGAAGAAATTGCCTAAACCCTCAGGGTTTATGCAAGGGATTTCTGAGCATATTCTTGGCAAACTTGACATGCATGAAACCACATAGGTCACACTGAATTTTGTGGTTTCTTATATACACAGAGCAATGACTCAGTATTTATGCTTTTCAAAGCCTAACTTCAGTAATCTTGAATATTTCTTTCCTGTTTTAAATAGAACAGTATGGCTTGCAGTCATACCAGAGAATTCATAGCCAAATCTGTCCTAAATCCCAGAAGTCTGGCAGTTTCCTTCTTTCTTTCTGTACTCCCTGGAGGACTGCAATTTCTGTATTAGCATTTTCATTGATGGTTCCAGCTTTAGCGAGCAAGATGACTCTTGCAGTGTTTAAGTTCTATAGTATCAAGTTTTAGTTCAGAAAAGCAAGAATTTATTTCTATCTTGCACACTATAAAGACAATTTTCTGTCATAGAGAGATGGTATTTCATCCATTCTTTTTCAATGTAAAGGAGAGGTACTGCAGCCTCAAAAAGATCACAGGCAGCCTGAAAGCTCCAGCTCAGTAACATATGTAGCTAATTGTTATCTTTGTTACTACCAGCAAACTACTTAGTACTGCCTGTATTATAGAAAATTAAAGGCCATATATAAATAGAGGATATGCAGAAGCCACCCACTTCTGCAATAAGCAAAATGTGATTAATCACTATATGTTTTGCCAAAGAAAGATTTGCCTGTTGCAATTATAGAAAAATATAACCTTCCATGGGCAGAAAAGAGAGTAATAAAATGAGAATAAAAATAAGTGCTGGAACACAGTGGATGCGGGAATACTATTGCAAAGCCTTTAAGTTCTCAAAGTGCCCTTCCTGGCTGTTTTCTCCAATCCTTCCTAATCAGGTGGAGGTTTTTGTTTAGTTACTTATTTCCTTCTGGAACAATGGTTGCTATCAAGCACAACAGGCCCAGAAGAATACCTCCTTCAAATAATAAATATCCTTCCACCTTGATGTAGTTCTCTCAAAAAATAAATAAATAGTTCACTGATGAACATGTATTTTGAGAGGATCTGTTTCTTTCCCCTTCCAGGTAACTGTCTCTGACTTTGATTTGTTTGCCTTTGTCCCTTAATGCTTTTTTCTGCACCTACAATAAAAAAATCTGCCCATTGTTCTTATGTTTGCATGTACTGGCTGTAGATATTGCTAGATGGCAGGAAAGCTGTTCAGTTTTAAATGCATTTAAAGGCTTTTGATACTCAGTTTTGATTTATTTTTCTACTTTGGAACATATTCTTCTTGTTTCCAATGTGAAAACAAATAAAAGTATTCACTTTTTCTTCCCTTGCCCTATGTGTAAGTTAAATAGAGGGCTGAGGTGGTTGAAGCAGTCACTTTCCATTAAAATTAAAGTCCTGGTTAATGTCCATGTAATGGAGAAAATGATATAAGGTGTTCCTCCACTCCCCTACAAAACTTGCTCATGGTAAACTTGCTCATGTAGAGAAGGCAGAAACATCTCAGGCAGATAATCCTAAATTACTGCAGGAGAGATTACTTTGGAAATGCAAATACATTGTCCAATTTCAGCACTCACTTTTCTTGTATGACAAGAAGCTCAGCCAGTGGTTTCCACGCCCACAGACTCACACTCTCCCTTGGCAACACAAAGAGAAGTCAAAGCAGACAAGCTAGAAAAATCAAGACTGATCTCAGATAAATACTTGCATATGAAATATAATGTGAAAACATAGAAGCCAAGGTAATTTTTTAATGGATTTTAAAGAGTTTCCCCAAACAAAATTAATTCAAATGATGCACTGAACAGGAATCCTAAGTTAGGAATTGAATGCAACTGTTCCTGGTAGTTACTGCCATGTTATCATGCTTCAGGCTAGCCTTTTTTCATTTTTTTTTTATCTGTTTTCAATGTTTGAAGGAGTTCTAGATGGCTGTGAGCCTCAGAGGAGGATATCTGATCACAGGAAAGCTTGGCAGCCCTCATATCTCAATGTAACATCACAGGTTGTGGCAAATAAAAAATCAGCACAGTGCATATCCAGTACAAAAAGATTCAGGTTTGTGATTAAAATCTCTCATGGGCAATGCAAGGCCATCCCTAGGCTACTGTGGCCCTCTGTGTGGCTCCAAAGGTTGAGCCTCAAGACAGAGCAGCCTGAGCCCAGCAATGAATTTTGTTCCTGAACTCAGATGTCAGGCTGCATGTGGAGATTCACCACAAAGATTTCACTTCATCTTTATACAGAATTATTCTTTTTTTTTTTCCCTTGTTGTTAACTTTCTTTTCTGGTATTTCAGCCCACTTTGATAAAATCACCAGAGTGCAATGAGGGCGAGTATACCAGCTTCTGCATTCAAATACTGGGTAGTTTGGGGCAAAATGACACAGATGCCATTTTGCTATAGATGGCAAAATGAAATAGCTGTGAATTAAAACCTATACTTTATGCAGAAAGTTTATACAGAAGAAGAGTCCAAGCTCTATTTCCTTAACATTACTTAAGTAGTATGACCAATAAGAGTTATTTTAAGTAACAGTTTCATTCAGTGCAAGCTTCTGGATTGCTCTCTCAGCCTCAGGCAGCTTGATAAAACTCAGGGTTACTTAAAAAAAAAAAAAAAGGAATAAGATTGGAAGCATATTGCTTTTGAAATGTAGATCCAGCGCAGGTAAATGATGAAAAGATGATTACACTAGAGGCCACACACTTGGAGCAATGCTTTGCCCTGAAGATAAAGCAAGCAATGTTCATATGAAAGCAAAAAGAAAAACAAAACAAGACAAAAAATTTTCTTCAGTAGATAAGAGCTGTCAGTAGAAACTTGATAGCACACAAACAAAGACTATGGAAACTAGAAAGAGTAGTAAATAGATAAATTAGCTGTAAGCATTGTTATGCTACCGGAACATTATGGTAGCTAACAACATTTTGCGGTTCAAAATCTTAAGAAAAAATAATCTGGCTTCATCCCTTACAGTTACCTCTTTTATTACAACTTTCAAACGTCCTTTATTTTGTGCAAATCTGATAGAAGGAGAACTCATACTCTCATATGAGACATTGAAATAACTTTTTTTAAATGTCTTTTAAGTGTATATATATATGAATGTATAAAAAAATCTAGGAGAAAAACTATATTAAATAAAGGTTTGCATCTATTATAGCTTCCTTTTTTCCACCACCCATCACTACTTGGATGCAGTTTGTATTATTGTAAAACAGTGAATAAAAATACTTATTTGTTTTACTTAGTGGCACAGTTTATGTCAGAAGAAAGTCAAAAGCATTCTGAGCCTAACAGTAATATTTTGAGCATCAGATTAATGTTGTTTTTTTTTTCCATCCAAATTTCTTTAATATATCTACTAAACAGTAGTTTACTACCTTTGTTTCTATTCACTTAGACTAACTTTTCACAGTGAAATGGAAAGAAAAAATACATACTTACAATTGACAAGCTACGCTTTCCAATAGATGTTTTATAATTTTGACTGTGATCATGAAGAAGAAAATTGTATAGTAGAGTGAAATCACTAATTTCTTTCACAAAACTAAAATAACAAAGAATAACCCCCCCTAAAATCACAATAAATCACACTCTAAAGCAATAAGAAACAATAGGGGTAGTTTTTTCACTGAATGTACTGAGGCTATACATGTTCAGAAAGTCAGTCTTATTACATTATTTCATTGTCTTATTACATTATTTCATTGTACACTTCATAGCAATAACTTATATGTGTCTATTATAATGTTATGTCTTAATTTTCAATCATTTAATTTTGTATTTTTAAACTGTTTCCCTGAATGACTTCATGAGAACATTAGATTAATAAGTGTCAACACTTGATACAAAATAGAGATGATTAATCTCTCTACTTGGCCTGCATTTCTCTACTTGATCTAATTGCCCAGAAATCTGATGAGTACAAAAACCATCTCAAAATAACTAAATGACAAGCATTAATAGATTTAGGTATAGAATGTTATATCCATTTCAGGAGATAAAGATAAAAGCCAAAGGTATGAATTTTATAGTTGGTCCTTGAGAAAAAGTTGGTTTATATTTTTTAATATTGCACTAGATGCGTAGTTAATAATTTGTTATAAAGCACAAATTATTTTGGAAAAGCAACTGGATTGAAAAGGTGATTTCTTTTGTTTGCTTTGACAGCTGCCTTCAGTTTGTCTCGAGATTTTACAGCTGTGTCCATAACCTGTGCCTCCTGTACATTCCTGTAGTTATTTGAAATGGCATCTAGCCTAATTCATGCTATTAATTACTGCAATATCTGAACACACTACGGAAGTTACAGAAAGCCAAATGTAGGTTAAAAACAGATACATCTTTATTTCCTTTTCTTGCAATTTTTTGTAGGGAACTGTCTACAGCTTACCTTTCATTCTCTTCTCTCTGGCTTTGCATCTATCATTATTTAGCCACTGTTCCTAGTAACAGCAATTAGCAGAAAGGCTGTTATGTAAAAGTTATGTTTACATTTCTTCCTGAACATCTTTCATGTCTGTAGAGAGAGATGCTCCATGTCACAATCTAAAAATGACTCCCTTTAAGAGAACATTAGTACCTTTCTTTCCCCTGTTGTTCGTGGGGGCCTTTGCCTCTCCAGTAAATCTTGCAAATCAAGAGTTAAATCCCTGACACAATCTGCTTTCAAGTCTAATGAGACCCCTGAAGATCAAGATAGGAACTTGAATGTGTTCATTACCAGGACCTGGAGGCAATGGAGTTTATAATGCTTAGCATGAACTTGAAATTGCTGAAAGCTGTTGTACCTGATGTCATTGACTTACTGAGACACTTTGAATTTTAGATTGCACGAAAAACTGTCCCCTTTTGCAGACAGTCCAAAGTGCAGAGGCATAAATGAGATTCTACTGGATTCAAAGACAATAAAAAGGTTTGTTTATTTTGAAACAAAGAATAATCCTCCTCTTCTCAGAATCTGAGAATAAATTTTTCTTATGCTGTCCACAATAAATATAGGCCTTCCAAGGCTGGTGAGATGTTACTTGTCCTGTTTATACATCTTTTACTCTACTGGATTTGGCTCCAAGGCTACTCAATTCATGTTTCACTTTAAAAATAAGGTAGGACCTAGCAGTGGCAATATGGGGAAAAATGCATACAAACCCAGGACTTCTTTATGGTGTTGTTTCTTTTGAAAACTGCTCCAGGTCGCAAAGCAACACTGCGATACAATTGAATTCTGTAAATAAAAGTAAGACATAGTTAGGACTTCAGCGTGAAATACTGAGATTCCTTTTCCATGAAATCCTAAGTGAATTTAAAAAATTATTAGATGTATGTGAAAAATAAATCATCAAACACATACTCATTAAATGCTTTCAATGCTTTTCACTGCTATCATTTACTGCAACCTCCAGATGGAAAATTAGGGAGGAAGAAAGCACAAGTTGTCTAACTAAAGATGATTGTGGTTTACTATTTGAATATTTAAATTGTGGTGCTATAATACCTTGTATTCTTCCTGCGACACTATTATACCAGCCTTTCTATTCAAAATATTTTCATTCTGTGGGCTCAATGCAGACTTCACTCAGGAATTGCTCTAATGAGGCCTAACTTGGATACAATAGGACTTGGCTACTTAAAATCAAGAACATGATATTTTATTCAGGCTGGTCCAAACCACTTTCTCTGTAGAAAAATTCTCTCATTTACCAAGAATTCAGCTTCTGTTTTCTTTTTCCTTAAATAATTTTTAGTATTCCTGCCAACTCTTTTTACCCAGTGTGGTCTTTTCAGTTCTTTCAACAAGCTCTTAACTTTTAGTCCTTGAGGGCTATTCCTGCACAATGAATTTTTGGCATCTTTGGTGACTCTCTTTATTAGTCACCATAAAAGTTAACTATCAGAGATCTGGGTTTAACTCTGTGAATTGCTAACGCACAGAGAAAACTAGCTAGATAAGAGCATATAAAAGACTGCTGCATATCCCAAACCAATACAAAGCAAAAATCCCATGCAAATGCTGACTGAAGCAGGCAAAATAGGACATCCCCCTGGATCCATACAGCCAGATGGACCAATTTGTGTCTGGAAGGGCTAGCTGCAACACACAGACCGTTTAAGAGATTCTGCTGTGTGGAAATACTCTTAGACATGTAATCGGCACATTTGGTGTCTGAATACAAAACCAGATTTAAAAAGTGTCTATGATTGGAATAACTGAACTCCCATAACCTCACTATAGACCTGTGTAGCACTGAAGTATTTAAGCTGCTCACCATCTAGCTCAAGCCCAGAGTCCAGAGCTATTTCACAGTTCCATACATTGCATAATTCCAAATACCTCACAAAATATTTTTTGGTTCAGTAGAGCAACTGAATAACTTTAGAACATGCTTTATTCAGACTTTTGAAAATTATGGCAACACCTAGCTACAGCCAGGGAGGAAAAGCAGGACATCCAGGCAAGATGTGATCAACATTCACATGTTCAACAGACAGCCTATGCAGGAAGACAAAATACACATAAAACACAAGAGGATGGGAGTGTAACTGAGCAATGACAAAGCTTGTTGGAAGGCCATGGGTCAGAGATGCAGATGAGTTCCAGGGAAGCTAAAGAAACCAATGGCTTTTGAAATCTTCTAAGAGAAGTCAAGAAAGGGAAACAGAAGTTCCGGGAAGGAAAGGGAGGGAGGGAGGGAGGGAGGGAGTTAACCAGTATAGTGAAAAAAAGAGGCTGCCTTTATTGATCGACTCACTGAAGTCTTAATATTAAAATAAAACAAAACAAGGGCTAATCTATCAATTTATATATTCATAATTCCAAGGGATCTCTGAAGAGATAATTTCTGTTGTTTCTCCAGAAAAATACAAACTTCTTTAGCAATCTCTACCTGTAAGGCATGAATGTGAAGTTCATTATGAAATGTCAGAAACTTACATAAATAACAGTTGCATGGAATGGCAGCACAAGGAGTTGGTGTATGGAAGACATTGAAGAGAAAGAATAATACCAAAGAAACAGAAGAAAGAAGATAAGGAATCTATGCCACTAACTGGTAGGACTTTCAGCACTCTGAAGAACAGTTGTTCCCAACTAGAGCTACACTGGGAAAAGTAAGACTGCCTCTTGCATAGTTGTCTTATCCTAGACAAAGATGTCCTAAACCTGCTAGGCTGTGCAGAAGTATAATGAAAAAATGTTTGGGTCTTGACCAGTAACCTCACAGTGAAGTATGGCAGCATTTTCCATATTCAATCAATATAAGTTTTCTATTCCAATTCATTCCCGCTCTCTTTTATGAAAAATATACTTGAGGAGAGATCTGTGTCATAATGCTGAATTGATGGCATAGCAGCCTATTTTGTATAATTTTTAATTCCTCCAATATTTAAATATTTTTAAAATATATTCTGTTGAATCATCTAAAATGCATCAATATCATACTGTATGATTTTCTGAATACTGAGCTCTCAACGATAAGAATGTCTTGATATTTTTTGTCAAGAAGGCTATAGTTAAATACAAGTCTTACAAAGGAAAGAGTTAAAAAATTGTAGAATATATTTTTGTCTAGAGCTTGTTGTTATGAGTTTCAACTAATATTTACAAGCTCAATTTTCAGAATGTAAAAAACAAAAGTAGCCTCCTGCTTATTAGCTTGACAGTTATCTGTAGTAGTAAAAAATAGGTTGCTGCAGTAAAGATGTTCAACACCAATAAATCCAGCTTTGTACTAAGTATAGTAGGATCCTAGCAAAATATATATATTGTATAAGTGGCCTTGCCCCGATCCGAGTTGTTCCAAATGGGCTGCAGCTGTGATGTCTTTAATTAGGCGGCAGCTGTGGCTAATGAAGATAACTGGGATAAAAGGGGGTGGGTTGACTGGTCAGGGGGAGTCTTGGAGGAGCTCTGAGGAAGAAGCAGGAACAACCCTGCTGTGAAGAGCTGCGTGTGAGAAAACCACCCAGAAGGTATGGGACTCTAGAAATATGCTAACAACAATATGAATACAGCAACTAGATAACTCAGGGCTTGAGCCCAAGCAGCTTCTTTTGTGTCCTTATTTTTGGGTCACTGAGAGCACAAGAAACAATTACTAGCTTTTTCAGGGTAGAGAAAAATAGAAGCACTAAGTAGAATGAGCTAAGACATATTTATTACTTATGGCTTGAAATCAATCACTTTGGTACTTCATTAGGTTGAAGGTTGTGACTCTTCCAGCACCTTCAGTGAAAAACTTGCTCCTAGGTGTTGTCCCATTCCCATGTCTAGCAAGAACACCAAGGATTCTGGCTGCCATATTCGAAGTACAAAATATTGTATGTGTTTGCCTAGGTCCCTCACTATTGTTGCTATGGTGTTAACAAAAGCCTGCATTCCATGCAGCATGCATATCCATTGTACTTCACAAAGGATCAGTGGGAAAAACAAGACATGTACTTGAGATTCACAATAAAACCAAAATCTTTGCAAAGTAGATGTAGTGTTATTGTGTTGACACGTGGGCAAACTGAAGGTGAAAAATAACCTTAACGGTCACAAATAAACCCCACTTATTTTCTTGACATTGTTGATTTGATTAATTTTAAATTATTTCTGCTCTAAACAATTCTATGAAAAAGTTAGGTTAAGAAATTCTTTGTACAATTTTCTTTAGGTAAAAGGTCTGTTTAGACCCCTGCCATACTACTACTACTACTAATAAAAACCCCACAATTAAAATATAATGAAATGGAACCCAGAAAAAGTGTACAAAATGTCGTAGCCATATATTATAAATCATTATGAGGTAAATGGGATTTGAAAAATCTTGGCTGCTTAACCAAAATGGTTTTTCACAACTGCATAATGGTTTGAGGTTTATACAGAAATTTAATATTTGAACTCAAAAAGAATGTGAGTGTTGTTTGTAGCAATTTTGCAAAATATAAAAGAAAAAATGTGGAAGCTAAAGATCACTTCAGCAAGTTAGTTTAGCCAACTGTACTCCCCTGCCAATCAGAAAACTTTCAAAACTTTATTCTAATTTATTCATTTTTATTCACTCATTTTGTTTCTCTGTCCTGTCTGGCTACATATACAGCTTTTAAATAGCATAGATGAGGGTCTAGTAAATATTTGCCCATCAAAACATCCAGTTTGTCCCCACATGGCAATCATTTAAATATTATTGCTTATAATTCTCGGTTCAGGCCCTGTACAGAGGCACCCCTACAGATGGAAGAGTTTGGGAAAGGAAAAGAGAGAGAAATTACTTTGCATCTTTATAATGCCATTAGAATAGGTTATTTCCACTGTGTCTAGAAGCAATTATGCCAAAACAGACCTGTTTGCATCACTGTGTGCGCTCCCAAATGCACACCTAGTGTTGCGCTGCAAAGGCAGGAAAGGCAGTGTTAGGCTGTGTGAGGACAGGGCTGCTCTTTTCTGACAGCATGAGCATATTAAGGTGTATGTCTTTCTCTTTTCTCCTGTGCTTGCGTGTGATGGGCAGAAACTAATATAAAATATATAAAAATTGGATTTTCTCCAGTTTTTTTATACATTGAAATTGACAGATGATGAAGAAAGCTAATAGGGTACTTTTTTTAGTCTAGCACTAATATGTAAAAGAAAATAAAAGAAGAAATTTTTTTGTACCTTGACATACTGTCAGACTGGAAACATGAAATTTAAATGTATGTGTATATAAATTTATGCGTATATAAATGTATGTGTGCTTGTGTATTTTACATGTTCTCATGAACATTTTAATAAAGAAGGTGATTCTGGAACTGAGACAACTACTATATTGTGATTTCCTTTATGATTCACATAACTGTGATTCTTTCACTTTGGCAAGTTGTACAGACATGTTTCTTGGACCCTTCCTTCAAGAATGTTTCCCTTTCATTAGCTGGCTTTCTGTCTTCTCCACTCCCAACAGCCTGTAGCTAAACCTCAGATCTATCATAAACAGGAGACTGGGTCAGATGGCTGCAAACTAGGATAGCTGGACATAACAAAGAGGATTTAAGTTGGCAGTCCTGCCATTGGAGTCTAGCTGTGAAAGCTTCCATTCTGCCCATGTCAGAGTTCACTTCTGTTTGAACAGGCATGACTTAAAAACTGTGCCTTGAAGTGCTGCTGTGCACATTTCTCTTGAGAACTTCTGCGGAATTTTAGATTTAATCAGAATTTATACTGGATCCCTCAGTGGCCAGATTCCTGATATAGTTCAACAAGTAAGATTATTCATCAGCTGTTATTCAAGAAATATCCTATTTTAACACATATTCTTCAAACAGAAACATTGAACAAATACTCCTATATGAATGAGAGCAAGTGTTTTTTTTATCATTACATGAAAACTTCAAACTTGTTTGAATGCCTGAGCTTTGAAATGATCATTGTAATACATGGAAGGGGGAAACAAAAAAAAACCCACCACAAAACAGAAAGAAAGAAGACCCAAACCGTAGGCATAGTAATAATTTTATTGAGGTATCAATTCTAGCATATTAAATCCTGGAGTCATGTAAAAGCAGAAAAATAGTTGGTTTCTCTGTGAAAGTTAAGACTAACTCCAGCACGAAGAGTGATTCCTACTGGCATTTGAAAAGAGCCTGTAATACCACTTTCAAGAAAAAAACCAGACACAATACATATCACCTCTTTCCTAACACACTCTTTTCTTTGATTGGAAACAGAAGTGCCTGTTGCAGATTTAGTATTTCCTCCTCTCCATTGAAGGAAATGACACATGAAGGGTGGAGATTTGGATTCCAAAGACATTATCTACATTGTTTTCTCAAAAAATATTATCAATTATTCTAATGAAGTCCCTGATTTACACTCTGACACCTAGGAATAGTATCCCACTTTAAAAACCTATGTGTTTTATAAGAAGAAAAATGGATTTACAGAATGATAGTAGTCTCATTTACTAGAGATTGTTATGTATTTTAGAGAGAATAAATCCCATGAGATCTGGGGATTTGTGAGCTAAAGAAACCTGACAAAAAGTTTTGTGTGATATTTGAAAAATTATTAAATGATCATTTAAAATGCTATTTTAAAAATACTATAAATAGCTTTTATAGTGACGGGGTGTAGATCAAAACAAAGGGGGCAAGAACTCCCAGAAATACATTTTTCTGTAGTACTGTTGAGTGCTCAAAAACATCAGTGTAAGAAGACTAAAAGTCCTTGGCTGTGGTACAAAATCTGACTCTTTACAGGCCTTCAAGCCTCTATATCACAAAAATTCTTTCCATGTACCTTCATCTTTTTTCATGTTCTGCTCTGTTCCTTATGCTTCACTAATGGTTTTAATTGAAATAAATTAATGCTTTTTGCATTTCCCACACAGAGACTAATTTTGGTGCCTCTTTCATGATTTTCCTGTTGTATTGTGAGTAAGCTTGTTCATTAAGTTACAGTTTTTGCCTTCTCCGAATCCACTTTAAAATCTCATTTATGCTTTGCTGCTTATAATAACAGAAAGGAAAAATAAGCAGTCCCATTGATAAATAAGCAGAAATAAAATGTTTATAGTGTGCATATTCCTCAGCTACTGGGCTGCTAATGCTGATGACATAATTTTCCTGTCTTTCTTTTCCTCTCCTCCTTTATTGAGGTGATAATACTGAGTTTTGACATGAACAATCCTTTGGAGCTTGGTTTTGTTTTTTTGGTTGGGGGTTTTGACATATGAAATACTTCAGTATTCTGAATACAAAATTATTTAAATTTCATGTTGTCTCAAGACAGGTTAATTGTAACAAACCCACACTCTTTTGCTGATAATATACTTGGAAAACTTGTCTTTTCTAAATTGCCTTGGCCATAATGTTCCTTTCATTCAGTACGTCTTGTCCCATGGAACTACTGGGGTATGCAGTTGCCATTACAGTCAAACAAACTGCCACAGAACAAAAATCAGGACATCTTTGAACCGCCAGTTTTTCTATTTATATCCTTTGCTCATTACTTAATGAATTTAAGGATGACTGATCTATAATTTATATTATTTGTATTGCTTATTTGTCTTCCCTGTGGTAGAACATCTCAAGTTTACAGATATTGATAAATTCTGGTAACAAATTGGGCAGTACAATGCAAGAATAAATAAGGTGCATCTCAGAGAGTGTACTGCAAACTGCAGCAAATGATGGACTCAATATCATACTGAAACACACCCCAAAAGCAGCACCAGGCACACTAACTTCTTGTTGCCACCATGGTATTTTGCTGGTACTAATCAATTACTTCTAAAGAACTTTATTATTATTGCTGCTTTTTGAATGGACGTAGGTTGGCCCAAAGTTTCAATATATAACAAATCCCAATTATAGAAGATGCTGTTATGAAACTGGTTAAAACTACTGAATTAACTCAATATGAAGCACACATTTTATTTTGTTTACAAGCATTGTTTTGTTTTTGAAAATAAAGCTGAAAACTTCAAATTGTGGAAGTCATAAAAACCCTTTTTGAGTGTGACTCTTTCTAAAACAAAAGTAAACAAATAAGAAACATTAATGCTTAACCCGATGTAATAATGCAAGACTATTGGTTATTCCAGGTCATAAAATTATAATAGGGTAAAGCATAATTAATTGAGCATCAAATGGGATAAGGATGTAAAAGATGATCTGAGTTCATAGCTGCTACTACCCTACAGTGGAATGTAACTTGGTCACCCCTTCTGATTTATAAGCCAGCAGCGATTTCAGAACTATATGCATATTTTTAATTCATTCTTGGCTAGTTCACTTCCATATCTGCCAGATGCTCTGCATTTTGCAGTAGTAATCTGAATCTCTTGTTTGTTATAATATTTCCTGCCATGCTAAACAGATCCATTCATGCTAAACATCTATATGCTTGTTGATGTGCAAACGAGCAATCCAACAGGCTAAACTGGCAAGATCAGACCAGCAAAAAGTTTTTATTACAGATTTTCAGATGGACATTTTCCAATTTCTCCAAGTAGCTCATCAAGGTAGCAATGCACCACTGAAGGCAGCAATTGCTTTGCCTTTAGCTGAATTGCTACAACAGCATTTTGTACCAGATTTCTCCAGAGGTTCATGTTTTTTAAAGCTTGAATCGTGGTACTTCTGCCATTGCCATAGCTGGGAAAAGCTAAGCAGAGTGAGAAGTGGAAATTGTTGGAGCAGCTGCCACCTGTGCAATACATGATTGAGTGGAAGCTGCTGTCATGTC
Source organism: Melospiza melodia melodia (assembly GCF_035770615.1). Classification (NCBI taxonomy): domain Eukaryota; kingdom Metazoa; phylum Chordata; class Aves; order Passeriformes; family Passerellidae; genus Melospiza; species Melospiza melodia. The sequence goes on from NC_086226.1 coordinate 23,952,664, forward strand.
AATTTTCTGTGCTTTTATGTATCAGGAGACACACAACAACCCAGCCCATCATGTATTTTTTCCAATGTCTCAAGAGGGCTTTGGTCCTTGGACCATTGTTAGTGTTCCAGGGTCATGGTCTGAAAAGACCTTTATAACCCAATAATAAATTGTACTGGTGGTAGCTTTCACTGTAGTTTTCTGAGACAGAAAGAAAATAAGTTGGAAAACAGAAAAGTTGGAAAATCTTGATTGAGCCAGGTTTTTCAGTGTTATGGATGACATCTTTTGCTGAAGTAATTTAGAAAGTCTTGGCAGTGTCCATTCATGGAGAGTGACAGTAAGGCCTTTCAACAGAACTAAAGACTGTTCTACGATTTCTTATGCAGACAATCTAGCTTTACACCTAAACTCTTGTTTTAAACTATGCTGTTTTGCAAACTATTAAAAGAACTGCTCACAAATAGCTTGCATTTAGAAATTTTATCATGTAATTTAATTACATTCAGCAACCCCACTTGAAAATCATGACCTATTAAGGGCTGATTTCTGCTGCAGACATAAAACTACAAAAGAAATTTTCAGTGTCCTGATTCATGTTGATACCTGCATTTAGTTATATCATTCTGGATGGAGACAGATGAAAGCATTGATGAACTTTTTGTGTGCTGCCTCAAAACATTTACATTCCCAAATTTCTGAAACAAACTAATCAATAATGTATTCAATACCTGCTCATTGCAATGTCTTGCTAAATACTGATCATCATGTGTATTTCACTGCCATCTCTAGAAAAGACACAAATAAACCCACCAGAAAACAAATACAAAAGCAGGAAGAGCATGCTTAAGTGGGAATGACTTCTAGAAAAACAGCTTCAATATGAATGAAAATGTGCCAAATTGCTTGATTCTGGTACTCTAGATATTACACTACACATATCAGAATCTTAAGGCTTCTTTTTGTAGGTGGGAGCAAGTGAATCTCACAGTGCAAGTGGATGTACAGTAAAAAACACTGCAGGAATATATTTTTTTAAATCACTGATTTTGCTATAATTCAAATGGCCATGAGGGACTATGAGGATGAACTCACATAAAAATTGTCTCTAAAAATTCTTTTATTCAAAAGAATAACAGAAAGAAGATTACGAAACCATGATGGGAGTGTTGTTTTCCAAGAGGAAAACAATACTTAGACAATCATCAAATCAAGATATTCTTCATCAACTCATTCAATTTTCATATTCTATCTCTTATTAATAGAAAAGATACACTTCTCTCTTTCAAGTTTTCAGTTTTCCACTATTAGCGTGATACCACTCTATAATCACAACAACAAATATTATTATGCATGTGCCATGCTGAGATGTGACCATTTCTCAGCTTGCTGCAGCAATATCCCAGCAAGCCACATGGAATATCTTATTCCTTAGTGTTCTAACTACTTCTTGTTCACCATTAGGAGACAATTTCATATTTTTTTTGTGTGAATACTAATGGATGATGCTGAATTTTGAACAGAACACTTCAGTGAATGCCATTTGGGAGTGTTCCCTTCTCTAAGATTTTGGCAATTTCAGGAAGTTAATTCATCTGCAGTACATTTTGAATGTTTACATCAGAAGAAAATAATTTTGTGGACATGCAAAGCTGAATTTCTGTGGAATTTCATTAGGATGCTAACACTGATATTTTGTGTTTCTTTAAAAACAAATGCTTATGCTTCCTGTGACCTACTGCCAAAACCTGTCCAACAGACAAGGTTGAATTTACAACCTGGCAAGAAAAGATCACATCCTTTAGGTCCTTCAAAGAAAGGCAAGACACAGGAACTCAAAGTAGAATGAGCTCTTTTGTCTGCCAGGTCTTCAGGTCTCTCTCAAGGTGTCTTAGTAAATACTATATCTGTACTCCAGTGTTGCCATTGTAGAAATTCAATTTTCCTAGCAATATATGTATATAAACTTGACGCATGAATGCCCACCTGGTAAAAGAGCAAGGAAATAAGCTCTAACCTTTTTGACTTCTAAGAAACCCTACAGAGTATTAGTTTTTAGTCTGCTGCAGTTAAGCAGTTGGAGAGTATATCTAAATCATGAAAATATACTTTCACTAGTGCCAGTCAGACATGTTTGTGTTCTCAGGCTGCAGCATCAGTGCTCTCCTGGTGAGACGCTATGTACATTTCTATTAAATACATGCAACGTTGTCTTTTCTGCTTGGTTCTTCTATGTTAACACAGATTAGCTGCTTGCGTCTTGGTACAAAAATTCTTTTTCCTGCCTTAACTGTGTTGTTGATAACATTGTTCGGCTAAACATCTTACAGAACACTCACCTGAGCACTGCAACTTGGCAAGTGGTAAACAGTTTGTAGCAGTGAAAATCTTACAACACCATTTCAAAGAGTGAGCAATTTGAGAAGCATAAGGACAAGTGAGTGAAAATAAGACCTATTTAATAAATACTAAGTCTTTACTTTTAAAAACTCTCTCATAAAGCCTTCTGCTTAAGGTTTATTTTCTTTAAAAGAAAAAAGAAAAACAAAAGTGGCTTTGGAAGGACTTTTTACCATACTGTAAATTAGAAAAACAGCTCACTTCTATGAAACTCAGAACTCTTGAGCCCTTTCAGGCAGTAAATAACAGTTTGTATTATCGTATCTGGAAAAATAAAATATTATGCTTTCAGATTTTTGTATTCAGCTACAGATTTGCACTGGGCTTAATGCCTCTTTATTTTCCATGTAAATGGATTTTCAAAATTGTTTCTGTGGAAAAGTGAAGGCATTTTTTTCTATTTTTCCACTTAATGTCATTGAGCTGGCATTTGAGTGAATTATGAAAAATCAAGAACCTGAAAGCTATGGCCCTGCCAAAGTCCATTGTACAGTCAGAAGCAATTTATGCAGAACAATGAGAAAAAATCCAATAGATCTCAAAATGTGCACAGAGAAAGCAGCCGTACTTTGCTTTATTAATAATTTATTTCTCTATTTCATCTTAATTTTTCATATCTTTTTGGGTTTTGCCCTCTTACAGAAGCAGCCATAGCATGAAAAATATCCACTAACACTAACATTTTGAGATTGCTTCCACTATATTCACACTTGAGTTTGCTGGAGTTTATTTCAGCAGAAAGTTCAAGCCATTTGCTTATGCTCATTTTTCAGAAAGGCAGTGACTAGGCATGTTTTGGCTATTAAGAGAAGACAAAAGTAGGAACAGGTCCAGTTCAGTCAAAATATTAAAGTTCTAATTATTACTTAAGGTTCTAATTTTCACTGAAATCAGTGACAACTGTACATCAGCTACGGTTGTTTTAATAACCAACCTTATTTACCTAAGCAGACACAGCAACCATAGACTTTGTAGCAGAAAGGCTGTGGCTATTATAACCTGCTCTTTGAAAGACCTAAGTGTTTACTTATTTTGTGTCATGTATAATACAATACAACAGATGCCTGGAAATAAGTGTCCATTAAAGCTGTTACCAAAACTTCAGTCACTTGACTTCTGTTGGAGGAAAAGACACATGTTTAACTGTCTTTGAATCCTTTCTTCCTGAGATAGGGTGGTGTAGTAATTCTAAGGGGTTTAGCCTTCAATATTTGGCCTACAAGACCAATGTTTTTATAAACTATTAGAGTTAATTAAAGCTTGAGTAGTTTATTTTCTAGGGCAACCATAACTGTCTGTATTTGAAGTAATTTGTACTTCAAATTTGTAATTTGATTCATCTTTTTTTTTATTTTACATTTTTTGAAAGGGAAGCAAACCATTCTTTCTGAATTAAAAGTGAAATATGGATCTATGGCACTGGGTTTTCATATAAACCCAAATCATGCTAGAATCACAGTGAACAGAAATAAAAGAAAATAGCAATTTCGTCAGTTACTGGAACTTGCAATTTTTGCAAACAGGACATCTCCTGTTGGAATGCTTTAGAAGTGTCTTAGTCTAGGCAATGCCAAAGACTGGTAGATTGTGCAGTGTCAGAATGAGACTTCTGGACACTAATAGGGAAACACAAAACAAACATACTGATGAATTTTCAAGATTTCCAGCTGTGCTGGGTTTGCATAGCCCAGTTTTTGGTAGTGGGGGGCTAGAGAGGTGGCTCCTGTGAGAAGCTGCCAGAAGCTTCCACCATGTCAGGCAGAGCCAATCTCTGATGGCTTTGAAGATGGACATGCTGCTGGCCAAAGCTGGGCCAATTACAGAGGTTGGTAACAACTCTGTGATGACATATTTAAGAAGAAAATCAAAACTAAGTGGGGCGCAGCGCTGATTGCAGCCAGCAAAGAGGAGAAGGTGAGAACATGTGAGGGAAAACAGCATAGAGACACCAAGGTCAATGGAGATGGAGGAGGTGGAACTGCTCCAGGCATTGGAGCTGAGATTCCTCTGCAGGCTGTGGTGAAGACCACGGTGAAGCAGCTGTGCCCCTGCAGCCCATGGGTGCACAGGGAGTGCAGAGATCCACCTGCAGCCCATGGGGGAGCTGCCCATGCTGGGGCGGGTGGATGCCTGGAGGAGGCTGTGACCCAGCGAGAGACCCAGTGGAGAGAGGGCCCTTGCTTCCAGGCTGGAGCAGCCTGTCCTTGGAGGAGTGCACCCCCTGGAGTGATCCCTGCCACAGCAGTTTTGGGAGCACTGGTAGCCAATGGGAGGAAATAATGTTGCAGCAATTTTGGGAGGACTGCTACTTGTGAGATTGAAATTATGCTGGAGAAGTTCATGGAGAACTGTCTCCTGTGGAAGGGACCCCATGGCCTCACATGGGAAGGATTTATCTCCTGGAGCAGTGGAAGAAAATCTCAGTGATGGATTGACTAAAAACCCCCATGCCCTGTCTCCCTGCACTGGTGGTAGGAAGGAGAGAGGGGTTGAGGGAAGATAAAGATTTTTTTAAAGGGCTTATTTTACTTCTCATTATCCTCCTCTGATCTTTTTTGTAATAAATTCACTTTGTACTTCTAAGCTGAGCCTGCTTTACTCTTGGAGTGTTTTATCCTGTTCCTTAACTCATGAACCCTTCATTACATTTTTTTTTCCTCTGCCCAGCTGTGGCAGGGGAGGATGAATGAGTGACTTTTGTGAGTGTCAGGCAGTCAGCCAGTGTCAAACCATGACACCAACTCACATTCCATAAGAATCTGTCACTGCCAGCTTTGCAGTGCCTACTCTGTCATGTGATTCATTTCAATTCACAAGTCACAATTGGATCCCAAAGGCTGCCCAGTCTAGAGTCCCGTATCATGGACTCTAGTGGAGTGAGGAGGAGAGAACTTTGGTCATGTACAAGCTCACAGAGTTTGCATTTCCATATTGTGTTCCTGTTCAACAACTGAAAGTATCTTTTTAGTTTCATCCTGAAGATGATAGTAGGACCAGACTAACTTGGCACCTGCAGTAAGACTGCAATTTTTAGTTACCAGATGGTCACTCCAAATTTTTTTATGCTCTCTATATTTCCTTCCACAACTTTTGATGCCTGCAGTTGTCCAGAAGTCATAGGGTAAAATAATTTTGGCTTCTTTAGAATACCTTTTTTTGTTGTTGTTTTCACTGTGGAAATGAATGTGGCAGAAGAAAATAAAGAATTTTCAAATACTGCAAATGGAAAAGGAAACACTGGATGTATTGCCATAGAAACACAGAAGATTAGTTAAGAAAGGTACTAGAATGTTGTAAATTACCACCAAAATCTTGTGAGAGCTCTCTAAAGCATCATACTGGGAAAAAGAAAAGGAGAGAAAAATATTAATTTTAGTCTGTACAAATCCTGATTGTGCTCTTGGTCCTTTCAGGACTCTTAGCATCATTCCACCTCAGCATTGTGCTAATTAAAATTTCTTCAGATTTTACAAACAGCTAGGCACTTGCTTGTTTTCTAAAAATTCTTTGGGAGTGACAGTTTTAACCTTCCAGGAAAAAAAGAAGAGCCTGCAGACTTCTTAAAGGAAAAGTTATGGTATTTCTGTTGTTTGGCTTGAAGGAAACTCTCAGAACAGCTTTATTTTAGGAGTGAGGATGAGTGTCCCTACCTCATATCCAGCAGTTAGAGCAGGAATAAAGTTCATTTCATAGAAACTTGAAATTACTCTTTCAAAGGATGGCACATAAAGAACTTCAGAAAAGTGCCTCTTCTCACTGTCTGGATTTCAGACCAGCAAATAGGTGTCTTCAGCTAGTGGCTATGATCTCATTTAGATAAGAGAAAATGGCCTCAGGAACAGGACACTGCAGAAGTCATTAGCCTTGATCATGTAGAAGTATTATGGTCATATAATACTCTTGATGTTCTCTTTACAAACATATCCAGGCTTTAGGAATATTTTCTTGTGAAAACATAGTTTCACAAGAAGTTTCACATAGGAAGTAAATGTTCCAAAGTCCTTTCAACTAAAGGAGATAGAAAAGAACATTGGAATAATGTCCACTTCGAAAACTCTAGTAGAGAACAACAACCAATTCTTTTCAATGTAAACTTAAAACTGCAATTGGTGCCACTCAAGACACAATTATTAAAATCTGTCTCAGTGACTGTCTTCTGTTCCTGATTCAGAAACACAGACTGGCACAGAAAGCAAAGTCTACCCATGGCTGCTTTGAGTTGTACTAGCTGCAACCTGAAGATCATCTACAATTTGTAAAGGTTGCCCATTGCTTTTCAGGGTGAATTACAGGCATGAGCTGGTATCTCAGGTGCTGTGCACACTCCCTGATATATTGCCATGATTAAGATAAGCCATTTTAACATAGCTCCAGAGAATGTGAATAAATTAATATCTTGTTTTAATTATTTAAGCTTTGCCATCTAAAATTCTTCAATTGTTATTCTATTTAAAAAGAAGGATGTAGAAACAGTCGATGAAATACAACTATAATAAAAGACAAACTAAGGAGCACAGCAATCAGAAAATTGGGCCAAAAAGCTGCGGCCAATATGGCTGTTTGGATATCCCTCACATTTTCTCTAGGGACTGAGTTGATGCTGCTCTCTCATGTGTCTCAGCCAGTAAGATAGTTCTCAGACCACAACTATATCGGGTTAAACTCTTAGTCATTATGGTATTCATTGGTTTTCACAGACTTGTCTGTATTTTGTAATTTAAAACAGCTTACTTGGACAGAAGAAGTGCAAATGCCTCAAGAAGATCAAAAGTCTTGATATTTTGTCATTTAAAAAGCTCTGTAAGATACATTTCTTAATATGAAAATGCCTCTGAAATTTGTTGTTAGAACTCCCCATGCTTCTAACACATAAGCACTTTCTTCTTCTGTTGATAATCACTTGTGATCACAATTTTCAATGTATTTGTCTTGCACGCAAATTGAGACCCAAATCTCATTTCATTTTGCTGACACACCCTTAATGGGTTTTACTGGAGTTTAGAAAACATGTATTTAGTGGTTTGGTGAAAAATCTGGAAAAGGATTATTATTGGAGTTACTGCTGCTTTTTTTTTTTTTTTTTTTTTTTATCAGAAAAAGACATATTTATGTATCTTGATTCATACAGGGCAAGAAAGTTCATTTAGGAAGCTTGAATTTCCAGATCGGTGCTATAAAGCCTTGAAGTGTACTGCCCAGGAAAACACTAAATCTTCTAAATGAGCTGAAGTACTTTTATAATAATCTGCTAACTCAGAATGTATCCATCAGAAGGTCTTCTTTCCTGGAGAAACTGTGGTTTCTGGCAAAGCAGTTGAAGAAATAGAAATGAAAATAAAAATTCATCAAAAAAGATACCAAAAAATGTTCCATACCATTGTTTCATTTTGTTTTTGTTTTAAACCTAATGGATTTAAAAAGGAAAAAAAAAGTTTAAAAAAAATAAAAACAAGAGGGATAGAAGGAGAAGGAGAGAAAGAGAGAAAGAAAGAGGGAAAGAGAAAGAGAGAAAGAGAGAAAGAGAAAGAGAAAGAGAAAGAGAAAGAGAAAGAGAAAGAGAAAGAGAAAGAGAAAGAGAAAGAGAAAGAGAAAGAGAAAGAGAAAGAGAGAAAGAGAGGAAGTGGAAGTGGAAATGAGGAGAGGGGAGCGGAGAACAATAGGGAAAGGGAAAGGGAAAAAAAAGAGAAAAAGAGAGACCAGAAACAAAAAGTATTTTTTCTGGGGAATCTTTTAGGAATACAATTTACACAGTTATATTTACATGGTTATATGCTCTCACCATATGACTCCTGAAAGTGTTTGAGGCCACTCTGTTCTGGGGACAGAAGAACAGGACCTCATATGATTATCTCCTTCTTCCCACCCATTTGTGTAGACAGCCATAGTGCCCACATCATTCCTATGTGGACCATAGAAATGTCAGGAGAGGCCCTTCCACAGACCAAAACAGGCTTTGAATAATAGGTGTTATCTCAATAAATTAGAAATGACACAGCACTCAGTGGAAGTGTATGAATCACCCAGTAAATAGATGGTTTGCCAGTTTTTAAGTATCAATCCGTAAACCGTGAATTTCCTGCTCCTTAATTAAACACAATAATCATCCTGTATAATAATTCTCAGTATGCTTGTAACCAGAAAAAAATTATTACTCTTTCTCAATTTTTAAACTAAAAACTCTCTGAAAGCAAACACTAATATCACCACATTGTGGTGTTTCCTTTTGTCACTTCCAAATTTGCAAACTGTTGTTTTCAACAAAACTACTCACCTAATGAGTAATGTCTTGGCTGATACATCCTTTCCTTTCCAAGTTCTATCAGTTCATTAACAAAGCTTACACATTCACTTTTCCTGTCACAGCTTAATTCTTTCCCTTGTAACCATTCTTTCGATGATCTAAAATTTTATAGGCTCCGATTATACTTTCTTGTTTATCTCTCAGTTGTAAGCTGTCTTTTACATGATAGTACCAGAGCTGTGATCCAAAAAATATTCTCAGTTTTTGATTTCATAACAAAAGTTACTTCTTTGGGTTTTTTAATTCAGAATCTGTTGAACTACATGATAGTACTACATGATATTACTACATGTAGTACTACATGAATTACATGATAGTACCAGAGCTGTGATAGAACTACATGATAGTACTACATGTATTACTACATGAATCTACATGAATTACATGATAGTACCAGAGCTGTGATCCAAAATATATTCTCAGCTTTTATTGATTTCATAACAAAAGTTACTTCTTACCTTCTCTGGTTGATCTAAAATTAACTATTTTGCAGTTTTCTGTGAAATAGTTCTGTTCTATGTTCTGTTGATGGACACTTCTAATGAATCACCACTAGAAAATGCTTTGTTGTGTTTTGGGTTTTTTAATTCAGAATCTGTTGAACTAAAACATCTTTCTCCTTTTCTCTCCACTTTTCCTGTTCATGTGAATCATACCACAAAACTTCACCTTTCTTCACAAACCAGATCTGCTGGAAACAAAACCTATATTTTCTTTTAGGTCACTGATCTGCAGAGTGTGCAAAGTTATGCTACCAATGATTTCTACAGATCTACTTTTCACCTCATCTGATATCTCTTCCAACCATTTCAAGTCCTCTGTTTCTTTATCAGGACACTACTAAATTTATTTCACAGTAGTCCTTCCTGTTTAACAGTTGGACTAAATTATCTTAGACATCTTTTTCAACCCAAATGATTCTATGACTTAGAGACCTTAGAAGTCACCAAAATTCACTGTAAAATCTAGGATTGTTACTGTGTGTATTTGAATATTCAGTTTGGTGGTACTTGGTGTTATTTATTTCTGTTAAACTTTTTCTAACTAACAGTTTTATCTTTTAGTTTCAGTTTTATCTCTTTTCTTATTAGACAGTTTAGAGACATCTTCCAGATCCTTTGCCATAATGCCTCTCAAAGACATTGTACTAGCCCAGTTTTATAATTTATCATATATTTAAAGACTGTAGTCTCATTGCACTTTTCTTTGTATCCTAAAGAATTTCTTCTGTGGTTTGTTAAAGTTCTATTGCATTTTCTGGAGTCCACTCTACATAGTATATTTTTAAGGCTGTCTTTGGGTTTTTTCTATTATTTTTGTGAGATACAATATGTCTTTATTTCATAGGTCATAAAGTTTATGAAAAAAAACATTTATTATTTTTAATGTTTATTTCTTTCATACCTTTGTCTCTGTATAGCAAACACTGCCTGAAGAATTGATAATGTTCAGATGTACTGCTTCTGTTAGTAAATTTTTCCAGTAGTCTTTGCAGATAAAATCACTATTATTTAGTTATACTTTAAACTCTTGGCACAGTTTAATTTTGTGAATATTCACTTCTTTTTTTTCCAACCTAAGTTCCTGAAGGCCATGTCATAAAAAAGCTGAAAAATATTTAAACAAACTTTAAATCTTGGAAATCATGTTGACAAATTCTAAGCACCCAAATGCCTCTGAAATCAGTAAGGGTGCTGGTCTCAGCATAGTGTCTAAGTATCTTAATAAGTCTGAATTTCCCATTTTATCTGGATTAGAGAATGATGAAATGGTTTGGATTGGAAAGGACCTTAAGGAAACTGAGATCCAACTCCCCGCCATAGTCAGGGACACCTTCCACCATACCAGATTGCTCAGAGCCCTATGCAGCCTGACCTTGAGTATTTCCATAGTGAAACATGGAAATGGGCCACAACTTCTCTGAACACCTGCTCCACTGTCTCACCACTCTCACAGTACAGAATTTTTTTCCTATTATCTAATGTAAATCTAACCCATTTCATTTTGAAGCCATTTCCCTTTGTCCTGTTCTTGTAAGAAATCCTTCTGCCTTCTGGTGAGATCCCTTCAGGTACTGAAGGGCTGGAATTAGGTCACCCCAGAGCATTCTCTTCTCCAGGCTGAACAATCCCATTCTCTCAGCCTTCCCTCACAGCAGAGGTGCTCCATCCCCCTGATCACCTTGGTGCCTCCTCTGGCCTCTCTCCAGCAGCTCCATGTCCTTCCTGTGCCGGGACCCCGGGGCTGGAGGCAGCTCTGCAGGTGGGGTCTCAGCAGAGCGGGGCAGAGGGGCAGAATCCCCTCCCTGCCCTGCTGCCCAGGGGCTCTGGGTGCAGCCCAGGACACACTTGGCTCTCTGGGCTGGCACTGCCCGTGGCTGGCTCATGTCCAGCTCTTACCCAGCAGTGTTTTACTTCCACCATGTTTTGCAAACATTGCTGCTTTATTACTCCATCTTTATTGTATTCAGAAGCATAAGATTGTGAATGGGATCATTGTTTCTTTAGTATTCCTGAAATTCGTGGAGTTATGCGATTTCTCCACCACGACCTCCTAGTGAGAAACATCTATTAAACAACAATGCCAGTTAAGACCTACTCAATTGCAGACTCCTCAAGAAATCTTTTTTCACTACAGCATAAGTTATTCTAGGCAAAATTTTACCTGAATTAAATTGGATTAATTTAACTGATCTGGCTATCATATCAATTTAAACATCTAAAAACTCACTTGGGAGGACTGTCTTGGTTTGGAAGACAGTTGTCTGCCAAGGAAGGTGGGAACATCTCTTGGAATGGACGATATGACCTGCTTCCCTACAAATTATTACAACTTTGAAAATAAGAGGCTTTCAGGCAAATATATAGAATAAAAGTTCTTTATAGTATGCATGTATATAGCAATGCAAACAAACAACAACAATGGCAGCAACAACCAAAATAACAGAAAACCCAATGAAGTTTCTCTTCCCGCTCTTTAAGCGATATCCAGTTACGGTCCCAGCCGGCAGGGGCGCTGTTTCGCAGCCGGGCAGGGCGGGTGCGATGATTCCCCCACGGCTCCAGGGGGCGCTGCGGGAATCATCGCCAACACGAACTCATGGGGGGCACGAGCTCAGCCGGGGCTCCCTCATGTGGTAATGGCGGCTGGGCTGGATGGCGAAATGGGCTGCAGCAGGAACCTCGGAGCGGTAGCAGGCATGCCCCCTGCAGTGGCAAACCAAATATAACAGAAAACTCCACAGTCTTAGCAGGAGCTGTGGGGGCCGGGTGGACGTGGGGTGCTGGGATAGAGTGTAATGAAAAAGTCTGAGCAGCAGCACAAAGCAGCAGTGCTGAGCAGTGGCAGCCAGGATTCTCTGTAGGCAGGATTCTCTGCCACACACAGCTGGGGAGATGTGCCCTCCGGGAAGGGGAGCGGCTTGGGGTCCTGGGTTTTCCTCTGAACCACCCGAAGAGATGGTGAGTGTCCTTTCCCGTAAGATCAAGTGTTAATAAGGTCCCAGTGCAATGGCTGCTCTTACGGGCAACGGCGCACCTTCGGTAAGGAAGCAGCTGTGGCGGAGAAAAGCTCTGTAGTGGCAACAAATGGTCCAAGCAGCGGCTGCACACCGGCTGCACCTCCTTCCATGCCAACAGCGAGAGAGAGCTCAGAAAGGCTCTCCCCAGCTCCTTCCCCCAGCCCAAAATCTTGGGATATGGTATCTCTGCCCTTCCCAAGAGAAAAGCCGTCAGTCAAGAGAGTAGCCAGCTGCACTCATCCCCCTTCTCCCTAGCTACATCTTTTGTCTTCCTTAAGTACCAGTCGTTATTGCCTCTTAATACCAAATGGAAGTAAATTCCCTAAGGGAAAGGCAAAAAGGGAAAAATCTTAGCCTCCAACAAAGACTCACCTAAATAAATTCAGTCACCAACCCATCTGATTAAAAATATAAAGCTCTGGTTATTGGAATTATAGCCTACATTATTTGTTCTTGCAACTATTCCATCAGAAAATTCACAAACAGAAAAACATTATTTAAGAGAGGGATCCCCAAACGCAACTGAATTAAAAATTTTAAATGGCCAGTATTGTTTAAGTTGGGACCTGAATTACAATGCATGGTACTTCAGAATCTAACAATTGCTTACATCCTAACATTATTTTTGTATTTACACATCTGTTTTGTCTGCTGCCATCACTTTTTATTTAATATTCTGATAAAGCTCAGAAGGATTTCATAATTACTGCAGCTCAAATAATTGTTTCTGATGGAATATCAGTCCTACTAAGTCCTTTGTTACTATTTTTCTTTTTCAAGGAACTTGGAATGTTATCTTAAACTGTCACATCAAAATCATTTCCAAGTCTCTTGTTTCTCACAGTATCCAACCAGTATTTAAGGAGACAATGTACTAAACAATGAGAACAGCTCTTCCAACTCCAGTATCTATAGATGTGTGAATTCCTGGCCTAAGGATTACAACCAGGACCACTACTTTAGAGGTCACTAATGCAGTTAACTCTTTTGAAAACCAATCCTATTTGGTCACAACAGTGTTCTGGGGCAATGACTAAGTTATACATGACCATGAAAAATCGTGTTTTCCGTCTCGTAGACACCTGCTAGTCAATCATAATTCCTTTACTGTCAAATATCATAATTTTTTTCCTATATAGTTTTTTCATAGTTTTTGATATCTTATTCATGTCCCTTTTTAAAATTAATTACTCTTTTGAAAGGTCAGATTCCCCAGTCAGTGTGTCCTGGGCTTTAGTTAACTTTAACCAAAGAAAAGTGCAAAAATTTCATCTTGCATAACCTTCAACATCCACAATTTCTTCCTCTGGATATGTCTATCTGGAATTCATTTCAAGAGGGGGTAAAAAAAATTTAAAAACAGTGTGAAGAAAAAATAATACTACAACTACCCTGTAGCTGTTTTCAAAAAGAAAAAAAGATAAACCTGTTGTTATCACAACTTTTATTATGGAGTTTTAGGGACTCCTTGCTCTAAAAAAGGTACAAGCAGTTTATTAAAATCTGATTTATGCAGCTCTCTGAGATAACATTTCATACAAGCAACATATGAGTGATGGTTAAAGAGAAAAGAAAATATCTCCTGTGAGAAGGGTAGTCTAAGTAGCTTACTTATTCAGTAGCATTCATGAGAAACAAATTAACCAGGCAGTCATTGAAAACAAAGGATACCTACAAGTGGGACAATACAAAATATACTGCCATGAATATTGCTCTATGAGTGTCACCTTTTTTCAGGGCTTTTACAGCATGATTGAAACTAAGTCAAAATAGAACTATCAATTTGAGAATCTAGATCAATTTTCATTTGCATAAATAGGCTCCAAGTAACCGAGAGCTAAATGCAAACAATAGTATTGTCTGTAGTTTATCCTGTGATAAATAGGAGGAAAACAGTGTAATAAAAAAGACCATAATTATCCACAGCTCTCAGTTTACAATTAGTTTTCTTTGACAGTTAAAGTCATAAATGCCAGCTTTAATCATGTGTTCAGGTTGATTTAGGCGCTGCCAACACTGCAAGAGATCTAATCCTCTTTCTTTCCTTCTCATAATGAAATAATAATGCAAATTCACCACATTGATGGGATGACCCATGTGAATTTATTATAGGCTTGGACAAGTCTCTTGAAAGGGATAAATTCTTTCTGGATACAGACTTGAGGTAATTCAAACCAGACAAGAAAAAAAATGGAGCTGTCATCAGAGGCCAGGATATGGAATGGATTTAATTTGTATGAATAGGCTTTTTAATAAGTATAACAGGGCTAAGCTCCAGCTTTACTATGGGAATATTACTGCTGTCATTTTCCAAATCTGGATGCACTAACTTTATTTGTGGGACAAAGATGAGCTCCAAGCCTCAATTCTTGTTACACTGCAGCTTGCAGCAGACAAAACGATGCACAGTGGGTAGGCCCAGTGACCAGATCTTCTAATTATTTGAGTTAAGACAAATTGAACAATTAGCTCCTTGTAAAACCATTTGTGGTACTCAGTGACACATACCAACCTTTCTTGTAGAACAAACTCTACCTTTTAGTTAATGTTCAGATTTTATCAGGTAAGGCTTGTTGTCAGTATGATAGAATACTTAATTATTTTAACTTCCAAGGGCTGTTTTAGCTAGTGAAAATATATAACACTATGTAAAAGGGTAATTGTTCTCAGTAAATAAACAGATCAAGAGCATAGACGTTGAACCTAAAAATTATACAATACAGATGTAAGTTTTAACCATGTATTACATCACCACAAGATACAGCCCAATTAGTGAGATAAAAAGATTTCCAAGCCAAAAAGAAAGTCTTAATTTCACTAAGCAACTGTCAGAAGTTTCAAGCTGTCTCCATGGGGTTCACAGACATCATTACCACTACTCTGTTTTATGAAACTACTGTTCTGGCCACAGCAGGTTGCCCATGTTACTAACATTAGGTTTCCACTGAAAAGACAAGGCAAGACCAATAGTACAGATTGAAAGAGACATGACAAAATGAACCCCTTCTTTTTACTTTCTAATTGTATAAATTATCCAAAGCATGTTTTCAGTTTTTTCAAACAGAACCAATTTTCTCTACAAAGATAATGAAAGAAGTCTTTCTCGTTTGTCTTGCATGCAAAAAAAGCTCAACACAAAAAATAATGTTGCTTATAGTCTTGCAAAAACTTCTAGTTTTCTGTTTTAAGAGCTATAAAAATGGCCTTGTTGGATGACCAAAATTAAAACCGATGTCAAAAGATCTGTTACCTTTCTATGCAAAGTAATTTAATAATTTACTTCACCTATAATTTTGAGTTTCATGTTCTGCTCAGCCTAGCATGCCTGGAAGTTTTCTCTTAGAAAAATCTGTTAGAACAAGAATGTATAGCATTTCTGCTGTGTGAGGCTTTTTAGATATTATTTGTGAGCAGCTATAGCCTTTTTTCCTTTATAATTTAAAGTCTTCAGTGTTTTAACATTTCAGATTAAATACTTAGTGCAGAAATTTTATTATTTAAATAAATAATCAGTTAATTAAATGACCATTTAAAATCAAAGCAAGGGATAAAGAAGGGTACAAAGCAACAGGTATGTTTGTAATAAATAACTTTCCACTTTACTCCTTTGAACATTTAGTTACGTGAATTATTTCACAGAACTGTAATACCTGTATACTTTCATTTTGGTCACAAAATAGTTTTGATGCATAAGAATGTGCAGGAGCAAGAGTTGGTATAACAATGGTAAAGTAATAAACTCTCTTAAAAGCAGATTGGAGTTATTTCAAGATCTGTATTTTCAATCTGCACTGCTGTACCTAAAGATATGTATGCATGCAGCCATGTTGATAAGATATATGTTTAAATCAGGTAAAAAAGGTTAGTGAACAGAGTTGTTTAGAGAAGTAATTTATGACTGTCCGAAAATTTCATATTTAATAATAACAGGAATGAGAAATTCACAAGGTAGATACATGGGCTCTGTGAATTCCACTACTCAGTCATCATTTTGTACAGTATCTGGTACCATACATGGTTACTAAATTCAACTAGAATGAATATTAGGATCATACAGATGTTGTTGCAATTGATTAAACCATCTCTTGAAGCTGCAAGTGGAAAATATTATCTGACTGAATGGTCACCTTGTAAATGCCCTGAAGAATTTAAAGAAAACTATTTATTCATACTTTACACTAGCATATACAAGCATGTCACTCACTGTTTCAGGAGTTGTAAGATTTATAAAATTTATAAGATTTTCTTCCTACAGAAAGGTGTACACCATGCTATGATGAATGAATCCATGCTCTTTGTCATCAACTGCACTGCATTCTGTGAAAAATATGTTTTAAAAGCTTTCTATAGCAACATAATTCTACTCTAAAATTTCTTACACTTAGTCTTCTTTGATGTATAATTTTGCATTACACTGTTCATCTGATCGCCAACTTTTTTGAAGTTCCATCCAGTAATTTTTTTTTTTTAAATCTTCCTTGTCCTTTCTAATTCAACTCTTTTCTGTTGGAGCTTCTGCTGATGCCACTCAAATGCACACCTACCTGATAGGTCTCCAGTGCCACAGTCTGATACAGCAGTGTTCTCTGGAAGCCACTGCATTCTTTTATGGAATCTGTGCATCTTTTACCAGGTGGGTCAACGTTAATATCACTTGAGGGTGAGAGGTTGCAGTGCCTGTATAGGAGAGCTAGGGAAACAAAAATTCAGTAAATTCTAATGGGAGATTGAGATCTAGACTTACAGCTTTTCCAAACATCTGCCAATTTTCTCAGATTTTTGAGTAGCAAAGCACATGACTGCATATGGGGACTTTTGGAAACTTAAATTGGGATGGTAACAGCATCTGGGAAAAAAAAAAGTTCCTAATCAATTTTTTTCAGGTCCAGATCCAGGCTAGGAAGAGATTTTGGATAGTTCTGGAATATCATTGCATTTGTTATTCTAGCAGTAACTTTTATAACTACAGTGCTTTCTGGAGAAAGTATTAAAAAGAAAATACTAAGTAGTCTTTATTATTTGTCTGCTTTTTACCTATATTTACTTTTAGTAGCTTTATTATCATTTTCTAAACATGACTGTCATATTTGGATACCTTTATCTGGATATTTGTCTGCTTTTGCTTAGGTTTTCATTACATTCTGTAGAAATAAGTATTTCATATTTTTTTTATTCCTTTCTTTCAACAAAGGTTAAAATTTTTTTCATTTTTGTCTTTCCCTCCTAAATAACTTCTACAAATTATTTTTTCAAATGTATCTCTTTTTCACGCCACCTGAAGTTTCTTTGAACTTCTCACCCAACTTCCCAACCCCTTTTCCAGTGTCTTTCCATAAATACAACCTTCTACTGAACTATGATAAGTGCTATGGCAAGACCAAACTCTTTTAAAAATAAAAGCCTTCACAATTCAGCCAGTGAATATTGTCATTAATCAAAACAAAATACTTATTTGTTTTCAGGATGGTATAATGAAACCATTGTATAAGCAGACAGTTTGTTGTTATTTTAAAAAATCTAGCTTTTCTTCAGCTATTCAAGGACAAAAAATAACTGGAGGAAAAATCTATTATTTTGTCTCAGTGCTCCTGCTTCTTCGTTCCTAGTCTCATCCTCCTACTCAGTATGTCAGTATACTTAATTTAAATTGTGAACAACAAATGGTGTCCTGAAACAAATTTTCTTTTAAAGCTAAGTTAGAAATCTTAAAAAAATAAGTGCTAACACACTTTAACTGCTTGTAAAAGTGATACTACCACAACATTTGTAATTTTCTCCAAACAAATAAAAAGAGTGCAGTATAAAAATGTGTTTCTATTAGGAGAGATATCAACTTTAATAATATTAAAGAAATATTAACTTTAATAATCAATGCAAGTTTTTCCACTATGCAGAGGAAAAGTGGATAATATTTTAATATTGTGAGGACAGGCAGGTTTCTGATGTCCTTTGTCAGGAAGTAAGCTAGAATTTTAGAAGTATTAAAATGGTGCGCTGACAGATGTCTTAATTTTTGTGTGTTTTATACCTACATAGTATACCATGAGGGTCTTATGTGTTCTCTGAAGAGAAACCCCTTCAAGAATAAAGTGTATTGTTACAGTATGAAGGTGGACTGTTTATGGGACTCATAGCAAAATATGACAGGACACAGCCCTCTGTGAAAATTTCTTGAGGTTTAGTGGCATGAAAGGTGTCAAGTTAGATTCCGCTCCGTTTTTCTCTGTTTTCATAGTTTCACAGCAGTTTGGGTTCAACCTTCTACACACTCATTTGCTAGAATTTATCAGAGGTTAATATATCTCCCATGACCATCCCCATGCAAGGAGGAATTAACCATCCTGACAAAGGAAAAATGCACTATGCAGAGAAAAGGTTGTACTAGAATACCTCCCCAAGCAGGGAAATATTTTCACTGCTCAGGCAAGTTTTCCTGCATATTGTTGGAATCTTCAATGCGTCAATATATATGCATCAACACATGGCATATGGGTAAAATAGGAGGAAGAATGTACATAGATCACATGGCATGTGGAATAGCAGCGGGAGCAAGATCCATACATAACCTGCTTGCTTATATTCTATCCTGCTTTGATTCCCTGATCTCACACAGTAGACTTCCTTTGTTCTACTACAAAGCAGCTTGCCATGGTGACCAAAGGAGAGGTTTAATTTGTGAGAGACAGCAGAGACAACACATGTAGTGCTCTTAAAATTACACACTGAAAATGTGCAGTAGTCATTACAGGAATACTTATGTGAGGAAAAAATACCTTTTTTTCTGGTATAAAGAGACATTAGCTACTTTGACTTCTGTGCAAATCACATTTACCCCTTAAAGGTAATCTGTCATTTTTCATATGATGCTCTTTCTGAAAAAAATGGCTGTGTTCATTTCAATGCTAAATTATTTGTTTCTCCTCTACAAAGGAGTAAAATTTCTTGATTGTTTTGTAAGATGCTTTTCTCCTTTCAGGTAAAATGTCAGAGGTTAATCATGACTCCCTTAGTACAGAACATTTTTGTCAAAATGAAATACATTATCAACAGTTAAAACAATTGAGCTGTTTTCCTAATGTCTTGTTTCATGGACCTAGATTAACTCCACAAGACATCTTTCATTATAAATCAGATAATCAGCATTGCTGCATTGTTTCTCAGATGAGAGTTATACAAGTTGAATATCCATCAGATTTCTTAGAATTGCTACCTTTTTACAATAACATTTTACTGAATTTTGAAACAATTACACAATAAGAGTTTGAACCAACCAAATTCCATATTGCTGAATAATAAAGAAATGCTTAATTGCTAATAATCAACACACATATCAAGTATCTTTCTGAGTAGGAGTTTCATTTATAATTACAATGGCCTAATTCAGATGAAGATGATAGAAAATAAAAATGCTATCATGTGAAAATGTAGCCTTTCAAACATAGACCAAATAAAATAAAAAAAAAAAAATCCAGACAATGGAGAGATATCAAGGATATCATTTTTGGTTTTTACAGTCCAGACACATGAACATGTCTAACAGCCAAAAAGTAAAAATTCCTGCTGTTTCCACACTGAATGGGATTTAGAGGAGGAACCCATATGCTCTCTGACAATCTTCTGTGTGGAATGAATTCCCTATCTGACTACAGTGCTTTAAAAGAGTGGGTTTATCATTATCTTTGCCAGTCAACTCCTTGGTTGATAGATGTGAGATACTTAATAATGTCTAATAAGGATCAACCATTCAAAAAAGACAGTGATACTCCTCTACTACTTTTGCAAGGGCAGGACAGACTTTAGAAAGAATTTAGCAGAAATTCTGCAAGTGGAAACACTACCATGGAGTCATTATAAATTACTTTTAAATTGCATTCTGTGCATCCTATTATGAATTATTAAATAGGCAAGGGAATGGAAGGGAATGGAATTTTTTTGATGAAAGGAGGGGTGGGAATGAAGAATGAGTAACTGCAGAGAAATTTTGGATTGCAACAGAGTATTACAATATAATCTTTGTAGGTACTGACATGAAAAGAAATAGTATTTTTGGCATAATTATAATTAGAGGTTATATCCTGAAGTTTGAAAAACACAAATCAAGATGCAGGTATGTGAAGTTATCTCTTAGGGTGTGTGCTGACTGGTAGTTCTCTTAATATCACCATTATCTCCTGCCTGCCTTTGGTTGTTCAATTTAGGCACATTCTCAGTGTTAGTTTTGATCCATGGATCCTCCAGTGACTTGCTACCTGAAGTCTCTGGGAATATAAAATTCCACAAAAAGGTTCTCTCCAGCTGATTGCTTCTATGCCCAGCGTCTGGGAATCAATTCAGTGTTGAATAACCTGGTGTGTAGCCCATGACCAAACATACTACATTATAGGTACTAAGTAGTTCTCCACCAGCATCTTCATCCACAGCAGAACTTTCACAGAGAATATTCAGGAAACTGGAAACTAGGAAACTGGAGTGAAAATTCAAAACACAGTGGAGGTCAAATATTTGGTAACTACTCTGTGCTATATAGTTGGGTAATTGCTATACCATTCACAGAGAATAAGCAAGACCCTCTCTTGCCAGAAGGTATTTTTTAACTCTAATTTTTTAAATACTTTATATCAAGTGTAATATTTATGTGTTCAGGAAGGCAAACCTAATTCCCCTCCTTTTCCTGCTTAAAGCAAAGAAAACCATATTCAGTTTGAGGGAGACCTTGCAAAATTATCAAGGAAAAAAGAATTAAGTGAGCATTTATTTGATGTAGGGGCAAAAGTCTGATGCAAGACTCCTTTTGCCCCACTAGTGAAGGAGCCTGTACAGATGCAATATTGTTCTTTAAGTATGATTAGTGTTGTTTGACATGAGTAGGAGCTTTGCCAAATTCAAAGCCAAATTTTCAATCTTCTGCACTTGTTTTTAAGAGTGATTTTTCCTAAATTTATTGCTTGTGTGTATTTTGAAAGTAATGAGAAGGTAACATATATTTCAGGGTGTTTCTGCTCATAGTGAGAGTATCTTCATTCTTTCACTTTTACCCTTTCTCAGAAAACAGGTTTTTACCTTTCCCCTAGTTCTTTACTATCACTCCGTGGAGCACCGTATTCATTTCTGATATCAGACATGATAGACACCATGGCAGAAGAAAGATGTGCCTTGTTGGTTTTTCAGTAACTCCTTTAACACCATAATCTATTTTTACATGTTGTGCTGTCATAACAGAAAAGTCATAGCTTAAACAAGTTGCATTCCATATTTTGTTTTATAAGTGAAAACAAATATGCTTTTAAAACCTACCATTCTTTCACTTCATCAAGAAAAAATAAGTTTCCTAGTTAAATGACCTTATGAATGTTACTCTTTGCAGTCATATTTCTTTACAGTTATAGGATATCTGCTATGTATAGCATTAAAATTATCAGATGGTTCTGTCTGGTAAGGAAGGTTTACAGTGAAATGCAAAATACTTCCTCCTAAGAAAAGACAATCTAATAAATTTACAAAAGAATGTTCCATTAAATGAAGAATAAATAAATAGTTAACAAAGGATATAAACATCCATGTTTATAGTAAAATTAGCTTTTTCCTATTAAATGTAAGGGAAAACACCCTTTTGGCTAAGCAGACTGGTCAATAGTAAGAGAGCCGAAGCATAACCTTTAGACTGTTTCGTGTCTTTTAGGGATAACCTTTTAAAACAACAATGTGCATTATAAAATATTTTCAAATATGATGATTTTTGAGGGAATAGAAAGAGTAACCTATGAGAATATGTCAAGAAAATACTATTCATCATCATTGAAACCCCACCTGCAGTGCTGCATCCACCTCTGGGATCCCAGCACAGGAAAGAGTGCTCCTGTTGGAGCAAGTCCAGAGGTTCAACAAGATGATCAGAGGGATGGAGCACCTCTTCTGTGGGGAAAGGCTGACAGAGTTGGGATTGTTCAGCCTGGAGAAGGTTTTGGGCAGCTCTTAGGGACCCACTGGCCAGCTGGAGAGGGACTTTTTACAAGGGCATGTGGTGACAGGACAAGGAGGAATGGGCTTCAAACTGACAGAAAGTGAGTTTAGATTAGATAGTAGGAAGACACTCTTTACTGTGGGGCACTGGAACAGGCTGCCCAGAGAAACTCTGGCTTCCCTATCCCCAGAAATCTTTTAAGGTTGGGCTGTGTGAGGCTCTGAGCAACCTGGTATAGTGGAACGTGTCCCTGACCATGGCGAGTGGATTGAAGTTCAGTGATTACCATGGTCCCATTTCACCCCAAACCATTTTATGATTCTATCACCTCACCTCTTGACTTGGTAATTTATCTTATGGTTATTAGAAACTCTGACTGTTGAAACTTTAAAACAAGTAATGCTCAGCTATAAATAATTTACAAGACTCTAGTCTCTCTAAGAACAGTGTATAAAAGATGGGAGGGACACTGGCTTTGTTCAATAGATTAAATAAATTTCTCAAAATAAAGACAATTATCTATTATCTAGTTGTTATTATTATCATAGTAGATGCAGTGTCAGTCATTCACTGGTTTGTACTTCCAATCTTCCCACTTCTAAAATCAAAGAACCTCACAAAAGAAGACAAATGCACACTGTGTTTAATAGTCTTTTTGTCATGTATAAAACATGTATATATAACAGACATGTTGTTCCAATTAATTTGACAGTGGCAAAAATATGCAATGAGTTTTTCCCATTTAAGTTTTCCCCAAAAGCATGGGGTTTTTCTTATGAGCCATTGATTTCACCACATCTGGAGGAAGTTAAATTCTATTTTCCTGAAACAGCACCACTTTTGTGTCTAACAAAATGTGTATTACAGAAAATAAATTTTCACAGAAGAATCAATAATAATTAACTTGCACTGAAATGAAGGGCACTCAGCAGAATAAACTGTACACAGAAGTCCTTCCTTGCAAGGAAGGATTCTTGTAAATACTTTCTTAATTTCCATTGGTTTATCTTGCTCTTTGTGCTAATCAAAATTATAAGTCACTGCTCTTAGAAAACTCCCCTATATAGTTTATACTATCTTCTGAATACTGACTGATATTTTTTACTTATTTTTTTATACTTGTTTTTATACAGTGAGTCACAGTGAGCCCAAATCCTGACTGAGGTACTGTCAAATCCCTCATCATGAGATCAATTGGTAGGAAAAGCAAAGACACAATCAATTTTTGCCAGTCCTAAATAATTTATTTTAAAGGAATTTAAGCAATCCAATAATTTTTTTTATTTTGTTTTTTAATGAATACTCTTAGGGTAGGGTGTCTGATTCAAACAGGAGGAATATTCTCTAATGTTTTTAAGAACTTGTTTATATTCTTAAGCTCATCAAAGTTCTTCTAATGACCATTCTAGACCTGATCTACTAACATTTCTGCCATTTTTGCTTGATATATAAGCATGCCAAAATTTCAGTTGTCTCAGGAAAATTGCTAGGGAACAAACTTTTTTCACAGTAGGGACTCTTGACAGCAAAGTATAAATAAACGTGACAGATTCATAAAGCTGGAAAGTATCAAATTAACAAATTTGCGTTTTGCACTAGGCACATATATCTAGAGTTAAAAATTTCTCCT
Source organism: Melospiza melodia melodia (assembly GCF_035770615.1). Classification (NCBI taxonomy): domain Eukaryota; kingdom Metazoa; phylum Chordata; class Aves; order Passeriformes; family Passerellidae; genus Melospiza; species Melospiza melodia. The sequence goes on from NC_086226.1 coordinate 23,976,455, forward strand.
CTACATAAAATTATAATTTTTTTCCACACACACATATGTTTTACAGGTTGCAGGACTGCTCTACATCAAGCTTTCTGTGAATAGTCTTGCAGGCATCACTCTTGCTACTGTAGAATCCCAACCTTAACATCATTTTTCACAGTATAAAGTGTGACATTAGTCCCTTTGGTCTCAGGGGGTATCAGTAATACAAATGACTTGGATATAATGCCATATTTATTTTCTTTAGAGTGCAGAAAAAATGTGATTTATTTTCTGGGTTTTCATAAAAAATTATCTTTTTTAAAAGCAAGTTCCAGTGAACACAGATTTTTACACACTGTGTCCCTGAAAAAGCAGAGAGAGCATCTACAAAAAAACTGCAACAGAAGATTCTGTGCACAGCTGGTAGCAATCAAATGCCTAATATTACCCTATCACCAGAGGGACCACTCATCAGGGCTGCCCAATGACAAATGGCACAGCGGAGAAACAGTTTTATTTTTTTTCTTAGGAATATATAAAATATAGAAAATAACTTGGACAGAATATATAAACAATAAAGCAAGTACTTTCAATTATTTTTAAATCTCTTAAACTGTAAGTTCAGTATTTCAATCCCTGGTTCAGTATAATGCTTTTCTAGGTAGCAGGCACTTTGTCAATAAATAGTGGTAAGATGGTTAAAATATTAACCATTACCAGGAGTAAAATGAGAACAGTCTGTGTTTATAGCTCTGAAAATTGTTAAAGTGAGCATTTACATGCATATCTCTGAATTAACAGAGCACAAAAATAAATGAGAAATTACATTTAAAGGTACGATGCAAAAGTATTGGTTAGATAATCATGCCTTTTGCAAGTAAAAATGTATAGGAGAATGAGGGTTATTTTCTACAATAACCTTAAAACCTTAAAAGTAGGTTTAAAATTTCCTAAGATGCAATAGCTCTAAAACTCAGAGGTCCAGAAAACCTGGTAGAGCAAAGTACAGAGAACTGAGTTTCTTCAAGCAAGAGTCTTACAAGTAAATTCACAGTTTTTTCTAGGCACTGAAGACAAACACAGAGATTCAGAAATGTTCAGGTGGCATCTAAATCCACAGATGCATGCAGTCCTGCTGCATGTGAGATTTCGTATAATTTCATTTTCCAAAGGTAATAATTAACAATCTCCTCTTAAATCCTAATGCTCTGCAGTCTTGTCTCCCTGGGGGATGTTTAAATCACGTACCACTTAAATTTCAGGGTTCTGATTAGCAAAGAGTGGTGCAGCTGGTCTGCTTAACTGGACAACCACTCCTGTATGTGATTTACAAACCTAAATCTTCTGAGGTGGCTGCATTAAACAGCCTCGGCTTTAAAAGTCTTCCTTTAGACTTGGACAAAGAGATAGAATTAGCTTTCTCACCTACCAGACAAACAGTCATATTCTGTTTCAAATCAAAGCAGATGATATTTTGTCCCTTAGAACAAATCTAGTTGCATACCTAGGTAACACAGGTGATACATCTTTTTTGTTACTGTACTTTACTGGAGATTCTGAAAGGACATGAGGTTCCAAGTCAGCTGTAATTTCTATTGCTCAGCAGTGGTCTGACCTTGTACATGTCAGCAGCAGAATATTTTTTTTTCTGGCATTGAAACATAAGCATTCAGCTTCAATGAAAGCTTGGGATATCTTTGCTAATTCTTCAACAGGGGCAGAGTGCCTCCCTTTCAGCTCATCCAGAGATCTGGCTCTTTGAATGTCATCTATCTGCCTATGTAATGTGTATAATAGTTCTTCTCTACACAAAAAGCTTTCTCTGAAAATAAAAAAATTAATTATGAAGATCTACTTTATTTTGAATAAACAAGAAACTGTTCTTGGGTTTCATAAAATTCTAAGTGCTCAGAGAGAAAAGTTTCATAGAATGAGGATTTATAATTATACCTATTTGCAGATATTGACTGGACTGGACTTTGACATCACAGGGACATGACCCTGTATTAAAAATATCAAAAAGCAGCATGGAAAAGCTAAGAGTAGACAATAGGTGTAAAAAATGAATGGTGCTGCAGCATTTTAACAATTATCCTAAGCAAGGAATAAAACATGAACTAAGAAAATTTCCTCAAAAATAAAAGGCCGGTATCCTCAGACAGCAAAGTATGAAATGATAACATTGTGGCCAACTGTCCTAGTTAATTAAGTTCAGGAGGGCCAGCAGTAATGTTTTTGGGAATCCAGAACATCTTTAAAAATATGCACTTCTCTTTCCCTACATTAACACATAAAAGTATAAAAAACATAGGCAATTTAACGTAAATTTTATGTCATAAAATAAACCCTCAGTATTGTTGTCAAGATTGTCAAATTCTTAACAACAAAAATTTAGGGATAAAATAAGCTCATAACTTAATGCAAAGGATTATGCCTAAGACTTCTCCTAGCAGTGACCATACCTGCACAGTAATTCTCTAGGGAGGTGAGTGACTTGCAAGAGCATCAGTACCCATTATATTCTGCTGTCACTGACATATGTTGGAGTTAGCAGGAGCTGAAATTGAAATCTGTTACCATGTAGTTTTGTGTATTGAACCTCAAACCTGATCTAAAATCTGATTACAGATAACAGAACAACTGAAATTTTTTAATCAGTCTGGGGACTAGACTAATTCAATATTGTCATTCACTAAAAAAATGAAAAAAAAAAAGTCTACTATGTCTGAAGTGTTTTCAGCAGCAGGAAAGGCAAGAAGTTCTTTTACAATATCCCAGAGCCCTAAGAAGAAAGCTAGAGGAACACTACATCACAAAATAGGAATAATATAAAATTTAAAATCTGCAGTTCTTTTGTGGAAAGAAGAAAAAAATAATATATTCCTGCATTATGTTAGAATTTGTGAACATTATGCCTACCAATTAAACCTACTTATGTTCATAAGCATAATATTTTCTGTCAAGGATAGTCTGTTGAATCACGCAGTCGGCCAAGTTTCTACCATCCTTTAAAACAGGTTTTAATCAGAAAGTAATTATTAAAACAAGTCAAATCTGTCAACTTCTGTAGTTTCCAGCCTAAAAACAAGAAGAGAGAATAATTGTATCAGTCAAAAATATTTCAATGATCTTCAAAAGTAAAATTGAAAATGGATATCATAGACATATCTGAACCATTGCTGTTTGGTTTTTTCTTAAATCCTAGGTTTCAGAAAAGATTTCTCTCTATTGACCTGCTTACAGTCACTGGAAAGACTTGTCCCCAGTCAGTGTAACCCAGAAAAGTTATTGTGCTGAATTCTTCTAGTGCGAAGTCCACCTTTAGACAACAAAGAAACTCACTACAATTATCAAAGTGAAAAAAATGTGCCAAAGTCAGGGCGACACTCATCACTGTATAAATGTGTCTGAGATGGCAGCTTCCAGAGATATAAGAAAGCAAAAATATCAGCTGTAAAATACCTCTTTAGTCAATATTTGGTAACTCAAATTACAAAGCAAGGCTATAATTACTTTACCTGACTAGCCACACTGAAAAAAAAACCTGAAATACCTGAGGATATTTCCAGAGAAAAACGCTGCAGCTGTATTTTCATTTAACCTGGCAAATCTTCCACAGGAAAAAAACACACAGGCATAAATTGTATGGATTGTAAAATATTTATAGATCAGATTCTAAAATCATTAATACCTGATCAAAAATAGCAAAGTGCTTTGTAGAATTATACCCCCAAGATTCAGTTTAGCATAGTGCCACCATATACCCTCCACTTAGAAATATGTATGTATTCAATTTGAATAACATCTTCCACTTTCCTTTCAAGAGTTTTCACGCTGAATGGTGAATATCAGTAATACACATTCTTTACAAATATGGTATGTGCAAACAATAAGATTGGGCAAGTATAAAAGATTCTTCTTGTTCTCACATAAAAGCTCCTTAGAGAGGGGGTGAGTCTAATGGTAAAGTATTTTGAGAATTTGCTCAACAGAAAGGCAGATAAGATCAGATTACTTCTCTCAATGCACAAAGCTTAATTGAAAGTCCAGCTTGTCAGCAAATGTTTAACTACAATGAAATTCATGCCTGCCTACAATACACTAATTGGATATTTCATCATAATGTAAGTATGGGAAATTCCACATGGTAATCCTATAGCAGGCTTACACTAAGTGCTGGTCTGAATATAATTAATAATCTCTGGATATTTAGTGTCAAGCTTTTAGGAAGACTCTCCTGTGACTGAGGCAAAAAGAACTTGAACTTGGAAGCAGCTCAGAAAATATGATACTGGTAAACAAATAGTTTTTAGGCCTGTAAAAAAAGGGGGGGGGGGAAGAAGTTATTACCACAAAGCAGAATGCAGCATGAAGTGAATTACCTACATGAAAATTTAATGCAAATGATATTGAAGCAAAGCTAAGTTTTATGTGGTGTTGTTCAAAGGAAACTGGTAAAATGGCAACTTATAGAGCACTTCCTTTTTCTTGCTTGCCACAGTATATAGCAGTAAAACAAAGGAAAGGGTTTTCTGCATTATTATTTTTGCAGAATATTTATATATTTACAACTTGAGTATTATTTTTCAGAGTAGAAGAGTAATTTCCTTGTTGTAAAGACCATGCCTATTTTTTTCCTTATATCCCTGTTTCCTTCTTCAGATGCACACATCAATATTCCAAATCCTGTTCTATTACATGCCAATATGTGTAAGTCTTCTTCAAGCTAATTTACATTGAATAAATATTATTTTTTATTTAGACCCTCAGTCAAAACTTTTCCAAAAGGTGAGCAATAATACCTAACTGATTCCACTTGGTAATAAAACTGTTGTTTGGCTCTCTATAGGGACAGGATAGGAGCAAGTACCTACTCTGAAATGTCCTGTGGAACACTAAGTCTGTATCCTAATGAGGAGCTGTTTTGGAAAGTCTCAAAGCTGTGTTTAGCATCATGACCCATTTGCTATACCCATTGCCATCCCAACAAAGACAGTTATTACAGACACCAGGCCATCCAGATATGTCGTGGTTTTGCCTTGGGTGTCAGGTGTCCACAATCTGCTCTATCACTCCCCATCTTTGTCTGGGAAGAGCAAAGAAAATGTGAAGAAGGGGTCATAGCTCAATCTAAGAAGAGATTGCTCAGCAATTACAATCACAGGCAAAACAGACTCCACTTGGAAGTTAATTTATTGCCAATCAAAAGCCATAGCATGATAATGAGAAATAAACGACAAATCTTTAAAACAACTTCTCATCCCACCTCTCCTCTTCTTCCTGGGATCAACCTCACACTCAGTTCTTCTACCCCTTTCTTCCAAGAGGCACAGAGAATGAGGAATGGGAGTTGCAATCAGTTCATTACAAATTCCTTTGTCCTCACACTTTTCCCTTGCTGCAGTGTGGAATCCTTTGACGGGATGTCACAGGGGCACAGCTGCCTCACCATTGTCTGCACCACAGGCTACAGAGGAATCTCAGATCCAGGGCCCAGAGCACCTCCTGCCTCTCCTTCTCCACTGACCTTGGGGTCTGCAGGGCTGTTGCCTTCAGTCCTTTCCTGACTCATGCTGTGCAGTAACTTTTGCCCCTTATTAAATCAGCTGTCTCAAAGGTGCTACCAGCATAGATGAACTAGTCCTTTGCCAGTGATGGGTCTGTCTCGGGGCTGGCTGGCAGTGGCACTATCAGCTTTGGACACCACCTCACTGCAACCACCCTTTTACCATGCTTGGATTTTTTTATTCTGAATATATCAAGGTATTCTGCCTCTTTACTGTGAAACACTACTAGTCCCTTGCTGCCCAAATTCTCATCCCTTTAATACAGCCTCCAAAGATTCTCTAGTGAATGTGTGTATTTGAGGTACAATCCTGCTGGCAATGAACTGTGTTGAAAAATATTGTCGATACTTTAACATGGAAAGAAATCGATCGTGATTGTAAATGGTCTGTGGTATCCCAGGGATAGTCTCATTGGTTAAAAATTTCAAACTATACAAATGAAATAAATGTCCTTTCTCTTTCTAGAGAACTTTATGAGGAATTAATGTATATGACGCTTAGAAAACTGCTGTTTTCCAGGCTGTCAACTACATGAACAAGTAAAATGAAAGAAAGTTATTTCGTATAATAAGTGCTAAACAGCTAGCATATGTACTTCTTAGAAGTCATATGAATAATATATCTAAGCTATTTAATCAAACTTTAGATGGTTGGTTGTCTTTTTTTTTTTTTTTTTCTGCAAAGGAATGCTTATCTAACTCTCTGGAAATTATCACATTTCCCATAGTTCACCTAGTTACCTAAAACTTTCAAATATTTTTCTTCTACAGTGTTGTTTACATGAGTTTTCTTTCTTGTCTGTTTTTTGGCTGTCATACAATGCTCATTCACAGCCTATTGTTTATATTCCAAACTAAAATTTTACAGTCTGAGCTGCTAATTAGATTTTCAGATCCAGGAGCCAAACCTTGAACTTCCTACAGTAAGGGTGATATTAAAACAACAGAAAGGGAAATAAAAAGAAAACATCTGAGGCATCTTTCTGAGATGAAAATAGAATAATTAACCTAATTTTGTTCCAGCAAGTACAACAGAAGACCCAATTTACTAATTGTACCATGAAATAACCGCAAAACTTTCTAACTCAGCAGATTGGTTTCTTCAAAAATGTCAACCTTGTAAAAAAATCCTCTCTGCAGCTTAGTCCTTCTTTGCACCTATTTCAATTTATAGTCTTAAAATTTTCTAGGCAAATAATGGAAATTTTGTATCTTTTCTTTTGGGGCACTACTGAATCTTAATGTAACCTTAATGTGAAGGTGAGAAAAAAACCTATTCTATTTTCAACAGGGTGATTACTTAACCTTCAACTGCAGTTGTCCTCACTTAAATTTACTTAATCTCTACAAAGTTTTAGGGCATGTCTACCTGTGCACAGATTTGTAGTTTAGAGATTCAAGTGTTATCTGAGTAAGTTTAGTTATGAAAAGGAGTTTAGGTGTTTGGCATTGAGATTCTTCAGAAGGCATTTGCCCCGTTGGATAATATGCTATAACACTGTATTTAATTAGTTAATTATTTTATTAAACATTAGAGCATACCATTAGACTGATTCTGAAGGCAGTCAGCAACATGTTACCAGTGACCATGATCGAAGACAACATATCCACTGGCTGAACAAAGAGTACTTCTTTGCCTCCTTCTTCTCTGCCTTCGTGTGAAAGGAAGCAAGGCCAGAGGGACAGCACTTGAGTTGGTGTAAAAACAGGTATTTACTAATATTTGAGGCAGTGTAAGTTCCCAAGACACGTGCACAGGATGGACAGATGACTGTGGTGCACACATTTGAAGCAGGATTGGAGCTCACTGGAATGTCCCACTGCACCAAAGGGGATTGCCAGCATATGTTTGGGTGACAGGTCTCCTCCTCCCTGGTTTCAGGCAGTGTTACCGATTCAAGAGTGTGGAGGTCCTTTTTTCTGTGCCATTGTCTTGGCACAACTCTGATTTTGCATGCTTCTGCACATGTTCAGACCTAAATCCTCATTCTGGTTTTTGACTTCAGTCTTACCAGCACTATTTCATAGTTCCCATTTCCACGTCCATTCCTATTTAACTACTGTCCCTGCCTTACATTATCACAAGTGTTTTCCCAGTTATGCTGTACAAACAAGTCATAACTCTAAGACCATGGACTAGAGTAAATTCATATCAATAAAAGCTGAATTTTGTATTTTTTTCAGTATGTAAGTCACACCTACGTCTGCCAGAATTATCCATGCTGACAAATCTAAAAGCATCTATTTTATTGTTAATTAGAAGAATAACTGTCTAATAGTGATTAGAAATAATTTTCTTGTGATTCATTAATAAAAGTAGATCATTAAATAAATCACCACCTTTTGTTATTTTTTAGACAAGAACTCTACTTTAATCATGCACACCATAAGCAGTCACAGTCACTGAGTAGCTTATCCTTCATCCCAGTGCAGAAAAAAGATATTGATTTAGTTCAATCGTTAAAGGACAAAGCCAACATTTTTTCAGATATCCTATATAATAACTTTATATAAATACTGAAAACAGGAAGCCAAATTCTGGTTCCTTTTTGCAGATATGATTTGCATTTTATTGTCCAGGTTTAGACTTGAAATAAGCATATGAAAAATATTCTTGTTATTCACTAAGACAAAAACAAAATAGACAAAATTTTGGTGCAGCATCTGATTTGATTCAAAATCAGGAATTTAATTTAGCCAAGATCTCTGCTGGAGATCTTGAGGACAAACTCTCCAAAATTTATGCCCCTTGCTCCTTCTTATTTCTTTTCTTTCACAGCCCTCTAAGCAAATATGTCCAGAATCAGAGAGTTGCAGTCATCAAACAAGCCTTATCTATTTTCTCTCTCAGCTTAGAGGTCTGAATACACCATTTCTGTTATGGAAATGAGCCTAAGTCTTCCACACTTAATAATAAAACCTCCTGATTAAGCCCTAAATTCATTAAAATCATAGTGATGTTAGAAGAGAAAACAAGCTTTTTTTTTTTTTTCCAATTTGTTTTCTTCTTTTTTTTTTTTTTTTTTAAATTCAAGGAGTTGTAATTCAGGTGTAATGATTTAACAGTGAAGCATCTACTCCTCCTCAGTAACCTAGGACTCAAATTTTCCAAAATTTAAGTACATTATAATGTCACTTTCACAGTTTATCTCATGAGAGAAAACAGAAAACCTGTGCCACTAGGGCAGGCAATGGTTTCAAATAGATTTTTTTCTATGAACAATGTCTTCATTGTGTAGACAGAAATCTATCAATAAAAATTAGAAGCGGGAGGCAAAGACAAAACATGAGGAAAGCCATTTAACTGTTAAAACTGGAGGTTAGTTTCTTTGTCAATCATATCCAACTTAGTATGGTTTTCATTATCTAGGCAATAAAAGATTTAGAATAGGGGGCTGGTTGTCCTGAATTGGAATAATTTGAATCCATGACATTCAGGGTTGTGACTATTTTATGATAACCACATATCCTAGAATAACCTTTTTTGCCATTGCAATGAAATAAGGAATCTTTATAGATGAGCCAAGTATGTATTTTCCTTGTTTGTAAAATTTAAACTGGCAGTTCAGAATATTTAACAGCAGTTCACACAGAGACTTGTGGTTTACGTGGAATAAACTGCCCACTCACTCTGGAAATGAAGCAACCAATACAAACTATGCTTTGATATAAGTAGGTTTTTTCAGTCTGCTGGAACAAACCCCACAGTGGAATTTGTATGCAGATCTGCAAAGTCAAAATTACAGTAGTTCACTATGCTTTTTGATATATATGCATGTATATGCATGTGTGCATGCAGGGGTATATTTGCCTGACAGGTCAGCAGACCTGTAGGAGCGATGGACTCATTCCTCCCTGCTGTTAAGATTTCTAAGTACTTCAAATCCAAAGAAATAATAGTAGCATAAAATCACACTGGAAGAATTAAATATTGTTCTATAAACCTCTTAAGTTCCCCAGTCATATGAATGAAAACTGAATCCCAGCTCTGAAAGTTAAAATAACTTGTCTGCTTTAAGACCAAACATTTTCTAAAGCTGGCATCTTGCTAAACCAATGTAATTAAAAGGCTCAACTTTTGAGCTCTAAAAAAATCTTACTGTCTGTAATTGTGGTAGGGCACAGTTTAACAGCCCTAAATTATTAGTTATGAAAAATCCTTTCTAATGGTATGAAAAAGTCATCATTTTTAGGGGATACATAAATATAAATATAATTATAAGATCAAGTAGCAAGGAATATGAGATCCAAGAGTTAGAGATGTTGAGAAAACATAAATAATTCAAGGTTTAAAATCTCGCTTTACTATTTTTCTATGAGAAAGAGGTTTCACTAGATTTCTTAGCAACTTATCCCTTAATCTCCACAATTTTCTGAGAGACTGTGTTTTACCCACAAAAGTATGCTTCTAAGATTCAATGCAGAAAAAATAGAAGACTGATTGTTTCTTTTCTTTTGGGTCCTAATCTCAAACTTGCCTAATATGACTAATTTGGCTAATTGTCCAAAGAAGTGAAAAGATTTGCTGCATTCACCATTGCAAATTTTTATTTAAGGCCTGGCATACTTGAAATGTAAAAGTAGCATAAAAAATGTTCAACCTTCCTGTAAGTCAAGCAGAATTTTAAACTAGGACAACTGATATCTGAATTTGAACATTATTAAATTTCCTTGATCAGGTAATTTTCAAGGCTCTAACAGATACTTCCAGGGAGACTGAGAAGATTAGAAATGTTTAAAAAAACCAGCATTACTTAGGGTTAAGTGTCCTCATCCAAGGCTTCCTATTTGAGTAAGATTTAATTGTCTTAGGTTTGGTTTCTGAAGTTGAATGTTATTTTTCATTTGTATATATGCATTAGTTCAACTGGTTTGGAAACTCAGCCAAGGGATGCAAAAACCAAACAAAATGAAAAATTTATGAGGACTTTTCATAATTTATGCTTTTTCATAACTTTGGAAAACTGATATGTAAACAGCAAAAGAGAAGAAGTTTCAGAAATGTGTTTAATATCAATCATCAGGCTAGTAGGACAAATTTTTCTTCCCACATTACTGCTACAAAGCCAGTGGTGCTTGAGAGTTAGCAATTGAATTCCCCATTCCTTCTGTAATACTTCAAGTTGCTGTCAAGGCCGTGAAAGAACCATAAGTAAATACACTTAATTAATATTTTGGGCAACAAGATGTAAGTATGCACAGAAATCCTTTACTTGATAATCAGTGGGGAGATAATAGATCATTGAAATATTTATTGTTTTGAAAAGTTCTTTTTATACTTGATATAACAGAAACTGTTTTAAAATCAAAGTGCATTTAATCTATCTGTCAAACCTTTTCGTCCCACTAATTGGCTGCATGGACATATCATCAATCCAGTATTTCATTAGTGTTGCTGTATAGGCTATACCAGCTGATTTAGGCACCCTCACGTTTTTGTGTATGCCCCATACTTCTGACATCTAGGATGATCAATGTTCTTGCAAACAATGTAAATAGTGGTTAGAGCTCAAGGAACCTCCCATTTTCTGCAAAAGAGTGCAGATCTCTGGGAAATGCTGAGGATGCACATGAAGTTCCATGGAAATTAGCTTGCAAATAAATTAAATTGAAAATAAGCCTTTCTGGTCTGTTTCTGAGAGAGAGGGAGTAACTGGAAATTCAAGAGTTCAAAAAGTAGTATGTTAATGTTCACCAGAAGAGCAATGGGGAAAGAATTTGACGGAAGTGTAACAGGAAGGAATTTGAGCAAACTCACAGCAATAGCACCTAACACCACAGTAATCATGGAGAAAGTCTACCAAGTCTAGTTACTTATTATGTGTGAACAGCATTACCACAACCAAAGAAATTTGTGTTGAAATACATGCCCAGACTTTCTCTTTATTTCAGCAATATTGCATAGTTATGAATGAAAACTTTCTGCAGAAACACAGTGAAGGATGATACTTTACATTTTTTCCATGTAATAACAGAGGTATCATGTGACATAGTCATTAACAAAAAGGTGCCACAGACATCTTGTATTTAATCATAAGATAAAACTGAAAGAATCCAGTTGTTGTTATATGATTGTTGTTGGCAAATATAAACTGTTGCTGGTAAGCCATACAATCATTATTGTAAATATTAAAGCAAATGCTCTGGAGGGAACACGTAAAATACATTATTGTGAATTTGTTTTCTCTCCCCGATCAGCTCATAATTTCTTATAGAAATAAAAATTTTTAAACTTTTCAGCCATATGGTAGTCACTATCATTGCTGTTTTTCAAGATTTTTCTTGATGTGCTTTCTTTACCTCTTTATTTATTCTTTTTGCTCTTTATTCAGTAACTAAGAATTAGAGAAGAAGTCTGTGAAAAGCTCATCATGGCAGATAGTGCTTAAGAGGATATTGTTTTGTCTGTTTAAGAAATCAGATTGACCATTTGAAGGTAGAATGATCTGAGATTCATGAAAATTTAAGCACATAGCAAACGGACTGTAGAAGCTGAAAGTATTAATTACTATGAAGACAAACTGATTTATAACTGTGAACCACTTCACATTAGATATACTAAAGCAATAACTGTACCTTCTTTAATATTAGTGATATTCTCATTGAAAGTGATTTTTAGTCAATTGACTTTTGTTGAGCCAAATATTTTGGGCTACATTTTTATTTTATATTTTATTTTTTAAAAAGTGGCATTAAATATGCATTAAATATGTCCTATAGCTTGAAGAAGACTCATGTTTATGAAGGTTCAAGTATGTTAATTCTCATATGTGTTTAAATACAGTTTTTGTCTTTTATTTTTTGAAACTTCAATTCTCTAATCATTAAAAATACTATTTAAGAAAGTAATGCTAATGTAAACGGAAAGTGTTCTCGATACATTCTCTTAGGAGTTACTGTTTCCACTGCAACAAAATGTACTGTGAGCCTGCTCCAGTTTATAAGAGAATAATTCAGTAGCATTTTGCAATGGTTTGGACTGTGTCTAACATCTTTTTTCAATGAGTTTTCAATAATAAAATAAGCTGTAATGTGTTGGCTCATGGCAATATTTCACTAAGTGTATGTTGTGGCAAATGAACTTACAGCAAAGTATTGAAACAGGAAAAGGGTGAATTTTCCAGGGTTTGCTTTATTAGCAACAATTTTCATCTAGGTTCACTGGCCACATGGGGATCCATCTGCTGAAATTAGTCTTTGAAGGGTAAAGCTACAGCCCAGCCTGTCTCGCTGTATTAAGGTAACAGACTACAAAAAGGGCTGGAGCAAGAAATTTCCACTTCAGGGCTGGTGAACAGTAAAAGAATGTGTCTGCTGTTGGCAGTATCAATCCTTCATCTCTTGACATGTCATATAAAGTCTGTACAGCAAAATGAATGTGTCAGTGTAGCACAGCACTGCTGGTTTAGCACAGTGAAGTACTGCGGTGAGATTCTGTGAGTACTGGTATTCAGGAAACTAATTCCTCCAGGATACCTGGCTCCATATTCAACTTGCAGGTGCATAGTGACACCTTGCTGATTCTTCTTCAATTTAGTTGGTGTTACTGCTAGCTAGAGAAAGCTGGCACAAGTGTCCTGCTTGCACCTTTCTATTGCTAGCAAGGAAGTTCCTTTGAAAATTTGTCCCAGGACCCTAAAGGAGCTTGGATTTGCCTAAGGATTTACTTAATCCTACTTGCAGTTTTCTTTGAGGCCTCAGAAGTAGTAATGCCTTATTTTTTTTGCCTTAGAAAATAAATAATGTATAACTTAAAATGCATTAAGATTTTAAATGCCAATGAATCCTGAATCTTGTTATTTGCACAGTGTTTTTGTTTTCCTTTACAATAGAGAGAAAGGTCTCACTCCTTCAATGTCATCCATACAAGTAACATAGCCCCTGAAAATGTTACAAGTCTTTGTTTAGTGTCACTACAGTTATTATGGACTTCGAAATGACCTAAATTCTACAGGAAGTACTGGTGAAATTGCTTGCAGATCTCCTAGTGTGTCAGAAGTATCCTCTGTAGGGCTTCAGTACAATATAAACGAAAGAGAAGTATTGCTAAAACAAGCCAAAACCAAAACCAAGAGTTAAAACAAAAAAGGTAACTAAGAAAAGACAAGATAAAAAAGAACCTATGTTCAGAAAATAAATGCACTGTATTTTAAGATCTGCACATCCTAGCAGAGACAGAAAATTCAGACAGGAACTGGGAAGCAAAATCACCATCAGTGAAGCTGTGATGAATTCTTTCCAGGTTTTACAACTGCATTCTGTAAAGAACCCTAAAGCAAGAAGAATTAAATATATATATAGATGGAAGAACTCATCCACCCCCAAGTGAATTCATCTTTAATAATCCACTGAAACTCATAAAACATAAACCACATCAATCCCCCTCAGCACATAACTAGTTATTAAATGCAAACCCCAATATACCATAAAGCTCAAAAGAAAATGGGAAAGTGACACTAGCAATGTACTGTGAATGTGAATGTTACAACATATGGAGGACAAGTTTATAAAACAGCAAGACATGCAGATCTAAAATTAACACACTTCAAACTCCTGTGGAGATCATACTGGACTTCAGAAAAGGGATACTAATTATGTTTGAGAGATTCTTGTGAATCTTGGGTACATAAATAATAAGCAGCATGTTCCTGCAGTGCACTTAAAGGTCCTGATTTTGGTGACACTGCAGTTTAAATTCAGTGGAAAATGCCTGCTTTCCTGCTGTTCCTTTCTCTTTGTGCTTTGCTACTTTGGGAGAAGCTCTTTATTCCCTGTTGAGCAGATGACTCCTTGGGGACATGTTCCCTAGAACAAGAAAACTACTCCTCTGCAACAACTTATTGTGAAAACAGTAAGAGTAATATGTTTGTTTTTAGAGATTTTTAATCCTTGGTTGGCAGATACTACTGCTGTCTTGTAATGGTGAATGGAAAAAACACTTTGTACAATAGTACAAATCATAGCATCTGATTTGTAACATACATAATGTTACAGCTCACATTCATTTGAAAATTTAAATAGCTACTCAAAAAATAAACAAAAAAACCTCAAAAACCCCAAACCAAACCAACTAACAAACAAAATTAACACAAACCTCCTGACAGATGCTCTTCCAGGAAATCTACAACTTCATTTGTCATTTTGAATGGCCTTTTCTCACAGTGGCAGCAAGCTCCATTCTAATCTAGGGGATGCTCAGACATTTTGCACACTGAAGTCTGAATTGAAGTGTCCTCAAATATTCTTTGCCTGTTCTCATGCAATTTCTGTTCCTGTGGGCAAACTGTCTTCCCTAAATTGTGTGAACAGTTTCATAAAAGTGTACTTAACTTTCATGGCTGTATAGGGTGTTCCTGGTAAGTTCCACAAAAATGACAACTCCCACACTAAAACTTGTTTTGAATTAAAAGAAGCAGAGAGTTTCATAAGTATTACAGTTGTGGCAAATAACAATTTACTAGAGTTCAGTTACGTAGCTGTTAGAGTGTGCACTGTTTCCTTAGCCTTATAACGAAGGTCAGCAGGGTAGCAAAACCACATGATAAATTTTAGCCACAGTCAGTTTGTGTGCTGGCCATGCTCTGGTTTCCCCTACTATTTTTCTGAACAGCATGAGTGAACTATTTGGAGCAACACCCAAACACCCACACCTAGTAGTCCAAAGAGCTAACTAGAGTGGAACATTTTGGTTTTGTGTTTGCAGGGAGGCAAACAGCAAGAGCACAAGGCCTTGCCACATCTCCTTCTTCACAACAAGACTTGTTCGCAGGTCTTGAAACAAGAACAGTTTCCTTCTTGCTGCATACAGAGCCCTGGTACTGCAGGCTGGATTTCAGTGCTTGCATGCTGCTGCCTCTTTCATACGTGCTTAGTTCAGCTTCTAACTAATCTCTCAGTTGCTGACATCTCTCTGTTGTTTACTTTTGTAAACTGAAAATTGTACCTTCAGTGCATTTTTGCTAAGGCAAATCAGTACTTCAGTTTTAGACAATTATCAGTTCAGAAATTCTTTTTCAGATACTTAAACAATGAGTTATATCAGTTTTACAAACTTGTTAGTTTGCATTGGATCCAAGTTACTGAGATATGGAAAAAGCATTGTTTACAAGACTTTTCCTTTCAAAAATAAATGCTCTTGGTTGACCTGAGATTTTGAGAGTTATTAGCAAGAGTTAAGGCCAGTGTTATTTTAATTCACTCACTTGCTTAAACCATTCATATCACCACTTGCAACATCATTTTTGTAGGAGAAGGCTGATTGGATGCTCAATATAAGTGAGCATCCCTTGAAAATTTCACATTCCTTTCATTACATTCACTTGGATTTATTTATAATTTAGGGTAGTCTTCCTTAACTGGTTATACAGTGATTGATTTTAAGAGTGGCACTTCATTTTCTTATTTTTAGAAATGCTCCAAGACAAAAAGAAATGTTTATTTCAACCAAAACTGATTATTTCCTTCAATAAAAAAATTCTCAACAAATTAGATTTGCTAACATAAACCTATTTTGTTTCTTCAGCCAACTGGAAAATCAATGAATCAAGCAGAATGTCTTTAATTTAGCTGAAAGGGGTTGAATAGCACCCACTCACCAAAAGTATAAACGATATTTCTTTAGTACCCTAAATTTTTGCTAATGTACTGGCAGTCATTGTAAAAGTCAGCTTCTTTGATTCCCCAGTGTTAAATATTATCCTATATATTTTGTCGCATTTTTTCTAATATTTCTAATAAAGTAAAATGATATGTGAGAAAAATCTAAGCAGAACCATCTGGTGTATTCACTGTTACCTAACTGGTGTATTAACTGTTATATCTGAAAGTATCTGGTACAGATAACATTTTAGAGCGGACTTCAAATTAATCCACAATAATGTATTAAAAGAATTATATTGTCTGTTACAAAGTCAGCGTAGTTAAGATGGTCTGTCAAGAAGCCAGCTGGAAAACTTAGACTTAAAAGGAAGGAATATCCAACACCAATGGCAGAATATAGAGAAAAAACGTACATACACATACAAACCCCACCACGCTCCTTGCAAATGCAGACAGCAGACCCGTAACAGGGAGAGACATGGAACACGGCTCTTTGCCATACTGCATATGATCTCACAACTTCACCTTAAAACTCCCAGAAACCAGAACTATCTTATACTGAGTTGGCAGGGGTAGGTGATCATTTGATACCAGTACAGTCTAGTTGTTCCTGAGTTGCAACACCTCTCTGAGCTGCTCCTAAGGAGGAGCAATTAAGGGTCACTACTTTCTTAGGTCAGTGCCTAAGTTCAACTAGAATAACCCACTTTTCTAGATAACAGAATTTTACTGGTCTTTGCACAGCTTTATACTCTTTTCAATTAGTATATGTTTTATTAAATTATCAAAATAAAGTTCAAAAATAGTGCCTTTTTATGATCAAGATATTTTAGTCCTGCTTTGCTGTCAATAAAATTAAAGCCCAGGAGGGTTCATCCTGAGATAGGAGATTACAATCCAAATACATTTTCAGGCTTCTCTCGCATAAGTTAAAAATCACCTTCAGATTATACATGCTGATTCACAATGGCAGGAATTGTACTTTACTGAATCAAGCTTATCCTTATGGGGACAGAGTCATCCATGTTGTATATTTGCAGGAAGAGAACTTTAATATGTAGAGAGGTGCTGTAGAAATCATAACCAAGGACATCTCACGTAGAACAGAATCATTTGCATTTGGTAACAAAACAAGGACAAATAATGAAGCTGTAAATCCTTCAACAAGGACATTTCTTTTCTTTGTTCAAGGATAAAAGGTCTGATTCCTCATTCACAAGCTCACCACTGAGCCCAAAATCATGAAATGGAAGAAACCCTATGTTCTATTGACTTCTTATTTCTTTCACCTCACCCTCTTGCAAAGAACATAAAAATCCTCTTTTTTTATTAGAGCAACTTCATCCACATTTAGAGACTTGGTCTGACAAGTTGTGCTTTGTTACAAGAAGAAACACTGAGAGTAATAAAAGGGCATCAGGGGTTCATTTCCTTTGTGTACAGGTCCTTGTGATGACAGAACACAAGAGCAGTCTTGGAGTGCTGCCAGGGGAGGATTGGCAGTTACAACCATAGCAGCTGCATCTTGAGGAACCATGGAACCACTCATAACTCATACCAAATAAGAGAAAAATGGGTAGCCTACGTGGCACCTTGTGTAAAGGGGGCACAAGATCTTTCATCCTTCTTTCTTCATTTGCCACAAACCTCTGCTCACCTCTGGGATGACCTGTAGATTCTGGGTGCACAGGTAAGTTTCCTTCCCTGCACGTGGAAACGCAAAGTGGTTTTACTGCAGGTGAAACTGATGTGGCCAAGTATTATCAGTGGTCTCAGGTGATTTGGGCTGTTCAGCAAAGACTGGCTGTTGCAGTAAGAGGCAGACACAGGAATTATAATGCGCAATTCTGGACAGCTTTTTTTAAAGATGCACTTCAGCAAGTGTCTACTGCATCCTGCAATATGACTAAAGGATTTCTAGCTATGGCATGGCATATAATGCATCATCAGGATTAGATGCTTAGTATTCTCTTCATGACCAAGCAGTTTCTAAGATGTTACATAAATTCAAAAGCAAACATTTGTCAAAGTAGTCTACAAGCAATCAGCATTTATACCTCTACAGAGTAGTTGAGGACCTTATGCCACCCCAAATATTATTTAAGATGATTAGTAAGTTTATGTCATTTGAAAAATCTGAGGTGATTTAGGCAATTATGGCACCAGAGGACTTAATGTGCCTTAAAACCATACACTACTCTGAGTTTTATGCAATTTAAGCACTTATGCCATCATAAAGCAGTTTAAATGCTTAGATTATCTTGAGTGTTTAAGATGATGTGTTAAGTTCACACTACATCATCTAGGATGATGTGAATACTAAATCCTTTGTCAGAATACTGTTTGATCATAATTTGTAAATTACTTGAATTTTTTTTAAAGTGAAACTTTACCTTATAACTAGACACATCTGCACAGAAATTATACAAAAGCTTTTACATTATTGTTATTACAGATTTAGTTCAATCCAACACTAGCACATTACCACTGCTGATCAGCACTGTTCCCTAAAAATACAACACAGGCCTCATTTTTTAAACACAGCAAGATTTCTGAAATCAGGAACCTAGCTGGTAGTGAACTTTTTGAATTGACAATAATAAAATTTCCAGCATTAGTTATAAAAATCAGCAGATAAAACCTCCTAGCTACTTTTGTATACATAAAAATGATAAAGTCTGTAATACATATATCTTCTGAAATATGTCCACCTCTGGTTTGAATGGAAATATTAAATTTTAGGCACACAAAAATAGATTTTTTTTTTCATGGAAAGAATGTGTGCTTTAGAAATCATTCATGTCCAGTAATCTGAGTCAGCATGGCATGCTATTACATAGCAGTCTGTCCCTGCTGCCATCAAAGTAATGAACTTTCATGCAAAAAAATGTTATTAAAGTAGGCTTACCTTATTTTCAGGTTGTACAGATACAAAAGTTGCTATAATTAATACTTTTGTCTGTGTATGACTTCGGGATATTCAATGTGTTTTCATTGCCCTCTGCATCAGATGTGTAAGGACCCCTGTAAAATTTGAACTGTCTTCTACTCAGATCTTACTAGGCAAAAAAATGACTTCAAATAAAAGCCTAAAATCTCCTCTGTTTGTCCACCTTCTTGGCCACATCATAATGGAATACAAAAAAATGGCCTTGATGAAGAGAGATCTTTCAGTTGTCTTAGTGACTCTATGTGGTAGGAGTGGCAAATATTAAAATAGTACAGCAAGCTTGTATTATTTATGCAGTTACGTGAAACCTACTAAGAATCTTGCGGGATTACTTAGAATATTTCAGTCTCTTATCTTACTCACTTGTTTCCAAACTTCCTAAATGAGGCATTTTCTTTTGTCTTTGTATTCAGAGTTTGTTTTGTTTGTTAGCATCTAGATACGATTCTGACTAATATAATGATACTTGTTCAGGCCCTAGTCTTCAAGGAAAGACAAGTGCCTAAAAAATCCCCTTTGATCTAGTACACAAGCTACTAAGCCAACTGGGAAAAGCTGGCCTCACTGAAGCACCCATTACAAAAAGGAATCTGATGCTGTTTCCTCATTCATTCACTGATTTTTTTCTCACTAACTCCCACAAATTCTCAGATCTTTGTAACAGTAAGGTAAATACATACCATGCAACATTGCCTTATTATGCTTTATTTTTTATATATGCTAATGAAACAAAATCACTCTAGCAAAGAGCAGAATATTTACAACTCTCATAGCTAAACAATAACTGTGTCAGTTTTTGTCATTAAGAGTCATGAGCAAGACTGGAAGTCTTACTGGCAAAAATGCATTTCTGCATACATAGAAAGATATGACCAGATTAAAAATTCTGTCCCTAATAAAATAATATGGGATGTACTCTAAGCAGACCTAAATGGTATTGATGTGGGAGAGAAATATCAGTGTACTACTCCACAATTGTGCAGATCTGTTCAGCGTCCTTTAAAGGAGCAGCTTAGTGAATACCTTCAGGTAGTTAAACATTAAAGGACATTCAATGGGATTCAGCGTTATTCTTTAATTATTTTAAAGACAATAGTGGAGAAAAGAAAAGCAATGCTGAGCTAATCACAATCTTATTCTAGTGTCCTGGGAAGACAATTTGTGAGTTTCCCAAAAAGGATGACATAGCTGTCATGGGCTCATGATTCCCACAATGCATTTCTTTTTCTCTTCATTAATCTGTCACTAATTTAATCTGTGAACGTTGTGTCATAATCATATCTTACATTTCTCTCCATTAATGTGGAACAAATTACATTTTTTTTTTTATTTCAGAAGGACTTAACTCTTATTTCTGTTGATAGCAAGTTCATAAGGTAGAGATCTCAGTCCTTCCAGTCTCCTCCTCTAACTTATACCACCTTCTTGAAAACATAGAAAAAAAATTATACTGAAAATACTAGGAGAACTATATTATCCTTCTTCACACCTATTGGAAGGATTCTAATTCTTGATTTTAGGAAAATAATCTATTTTCTTTCATGACACTGTTCCTTTCACAGCTGTACTTAAACCTGTTTTGTGAAAAAAGAAAAACAAAGCAAAACAAAAAAAGACTATTCATACTGAAAATTAAATCCTGAAAAAGTATATCATCTCAGGTAACAAAAATAAAGATCTTTAGCTTGGTACAGAACTAATATTGTTAAAACTACAATGAAGCCACTTCTGAGACATGATGGCTCAAAAGATTAATAATGTCAGACAGTTGAGCACATGTAAATCTTTTCATATTCATTGGCAGTTGTCAAAATTGTTACCATCTGATGACTGCTTCCCATTTGAATATAATGGTATTGGTGGTCTCAGTTCCCATTTCAGGACGCCCTGATCCACTTCACAAAATGTAACTACATTTGACACTGGATGATGAAAGAGTCAATCCTAACTATTTAAACAGCCTGAATATGTTCTCACTCCTAAAAATACCAAATTTAGGCATGTGTTATTCATTACCAGGATCCAGAATCACCAACTATACTAAGGTTTTGCTGGTATAAGGTCATCTAATCTCTGTGGCCACTACTCTAAAACTGAAATATTACCTAAAATGCAGCAGTGAATTTATCATAGAGTAATAATATTTATGTCCTTCTAAAGTAATGAGGCTAATATATTAAATATATTCTTCAGACACTCACTTAGACTTGATTCCATTGATTTATTTCTGATTTGTGATCTTCAAGCTCATTTTGCGATTACAAGGAGTGAATCTGGCCATCCCCAAAATATTAAAGTGATTAATAACTTTGGATGTTATTAATGACAGAAATTTTAACTGTACCTCAATCTATAGTTTACTTTCTGATTTGTTTAGTTACCTAGGCCTGTCTTGAGTAATCCTGGGGTGCTGTGTTATGTTTACATTACTTCAGTGAAATTGAAGGAGATCAGTATGTTGAAGCAGCTGGTGCCTGCCCCAACAACTACATTATTTACAGTTCAGGGCCTTTTCTTCAGACACATTTAGTCTGGTCTCCTGGTACAACACACCATGTAAGTGTAGCAAAAAAAACCAGTCAAATCCTCAAATGACAGTGAAACACTGGAACACATCTGGTGCACACCTGGAACAAGGTTTGCAGTTTCAGGGGTTTCTGTAAGAAATTACTTCAGGCACGCCAAAGTTTTGTGAATTGAAACAACTCAGTAACTAGAAATGATTGAGAGATTCACTTCAAAATGCACTACAGCTCCAAATAAAATGCTAAGTCTGAGGGAACTAACATTGATTTAGTTCACGTCTCCAAGGTGGATACTGACAGATTTAAGTGATGCAACCAGCAACACCAACATATAGCTTTGTGCATTCTGAAGTTCTTGCACAAAAAGTAGTTTTTATCTTCTTCTTTAGGCAGTCAGCTATCAAAAGAGAAATTCCATACATCTGTTCACTATAAGCTTGTGTAGCTGCTTTATCTCCAAACACTTCCTCACAGGGTATACAACCAATCATTAACGTTTTACTTTCCTTTTGAACAGGACTTAGATGTTCTGAAGAGTTTTTTTTTCTATTACTCTAAAATCTCTCATGGTAACTGTGCCCCCAGGGTAAATGTCTCCTGTTCCTGTGTTCCTTTTGTTTTCAGTGTGCAAAGCTACAGAGGAAGCTGTACGTTCAGCATAGTTTTAAAAAGTCATACACAAACAATGTTTGCTTTTTATTTGGCATTGAAGGTAGTTGAAAGTTCAATTCTGAAACTGAAACCTGAGAGCTGTAATTCACTGTTAGTAGATCATGCCATAGAGAAGGACTTTTTTTCTGAAAGGTGATTAAGCAAACAAAATATTCTTATTAAAGATATTTTCTAAACTTTATATGATTCAACCTTGTTAAAGCTAGTATGATAACAATAATATATTTTTTTATCCTGATTTATTCATTACAATTTTTAATTTTAAGTTCAAAATGAAGTTGTCTTCCACAGCAGAATACTAGCAAAGTTTTATATCCACTGTGTATCATCATCATCAAGAGATATTTTTTAAAAAACAGCATTTCATTGCTGTCACTGCAGTTTTGCAGTAGTCTGTTTCTGACCTGAGAGTTTAGATAGGTAGCTGGGCTGGATCATATTTTGCATTACTGTGACTCATCTATTCATACAAGGGATAAATGAATACATATCTCTTATACCTCTTGACACATTTGTAGCTGCTGGTTGATGTTTTATTGAAGACGGAAATATCAGTATATAAATTAGAGGCACATAAGAAAAACTGGATGTATCTATCCATATCTCCACATCCACAGTCAGAATATATCAGCAGATGCGGTACAGGAAGCTGTCAACATGATGAGATGAAAAAAGAATAGGATAAACAAGAATTTTCTATGTAACATATTTGTTAGGGACCATGGATGACTAATGATAACACCAGCAGTAGAAGACAGTTCCAGAACTTCATCTGCTTGCCACACCAGTCCTCTAACACAGAGGGGTAATGGGCTTTCCACTGGAAAAAGTGGAACTACGTTGTGATCATTGATGAACCCTGCTTTTGTACCTGACATTATCTCAGAGAGGCACCTGGAGTTAGTTTGCCTCCTTCCTTGCCCTTCCTATTTTGCCGATGAACAATATGACCTTCTAGATCTAGGGCAGAAAAAAATCCCTCACTTTACTTAAGATTGCTATAAATCTGTCAGTATCAGACATAACTTCTGTTTACATCTGCCCTTGCCTCAAAAACAAAAACTTGGTTCTTTTTAAAACTTCCTCCTCTGTTTTTCTGGTTTACTTATATATGTTTTCAAATTTCCTGTTTTATTTATTGTAACTATACTGCCACTGGCAGCATCTGTAATTGATAGATTAATAATATGAACTGTGGAAACACTAAGACAATTTTCACTTCCTTTTAGTACACAACTTTCTATACATTTGACTTTCATTAGACTTAAGAGTCATAGAGAATTGTTAAGGTTGAAGAAATCTTTCCTAATATCTTTCCTAGACCTCTGACATAATTTGACACTCTTTTCTCCTGTCTTTTTGCTAATTGCCTGGGAGAAGAGCCCAACCTCTGCCTCACTACACCCTCCTTCCAGGTAGATGTAAAATGCAACAAGGCCTCCTTTTCTCCAATCTGAACACCCCTAGCTCCCTTAGCTGCTCCTCACCAGACCTGGGCTCCAAACCCCTCTCCAGCTCTGTTCCCTCCTCTGGACATGCTCCAGCCCCTCCTGAATGTCCTTCCTGAATGGAAGGGCTCAGACTGGACACAATGCTCAAGCTGTGGTCTCACCAGTGCCCAGTACAGGGGTACGGTCACTGCCCTGTCCCTGCTGCCCCTCTGCTGCTGACACAGGCCAGATGCTCTTGGCCTTTTTGGCCACCTGGGCACAGCTGGCATGTGTCTGCCGTCTGCCAGAACCCCCAGGTCCCTTTCCACCAGGCAGTTTTGCAGACACTCTGCCCCAGCCTTTAGCATCGCAGAGGTTGTTGTGACCCAAGGGCAGGACCCAGTACTTGGCCTTGTTGAACCTCACTCCTTTGGCCTTGCACCACCTGTCCAAGTTGTCCACATTCCTCTGTAGAACCTTCCGTCCTCCAGCTTGATGTCATTTGCAAACTTACTTAAGGTACACTCAATTCCCTTGTCCAGATGACAGGTATGAAACAGAGTTGGCCATTCAGCCATTAAAGACGACTGAGCTCTTGGAAACACTACTGGAAGCCAGCCAACAGCTGAGTGTAACTCCATTCACCACCACTCTCTGGGCCTGGCCATCCAGCCAGTTCTTTACCTGCAAAATGTCCATCAATCGACACAACAAACAGCCAGTTTCTCCAGCAGAATGATGTGGGAAATGGTGCCAAAGACTTCACAAAAGTTCACAGTCAGAACAACACCGATACTCTTTCTCCCATCCATTAAGCAGGTCATTGTGTCATTGCTTGGTTGGCCAAGCAAGACCTGCCTTTCCTAAACTCATGTTGGCCAGGCCTGATCCTTCTGGTTGTCCTGTATGTGTTGCATGATGGCACTTGAGATGATCTGCTCCATGATGTTCCTCTGCATTGAGGTGACAGGCTTGAAGGTCCCCAGATCATCCCTCCTAGTCATTCTTATAAATGTTCTTATAACATTTGAAAAATTCTGGTTGGGACCGCCCTGCTATACCAGACTACTGGTAAATGAGTGGAAGTGGGTTTGTTTTATTTAAATAGTGCTGGCTTTTCAAATAAAGATAAGCACCATCACTTTGATCTCCAAGAAAGACCATCATCCTGTAAGTCTGCATTTGTTTATGTAAGCATCCTGTCCATTTAAGTTAGCATATTTACTTAAACGGAAATCTGGATTTAAAATACACTAGTGTTCTCAAGCCCAAAGTCAGTTTTCCACTTTCTCTTTCTCTGCCTCTTTCTATGCCTTAACAACTGATTCTGAATAGAGGAACAGTGCAAAGCTTGAAATGCCTTCACTTCCAGATTTATAGACGTCTAGCAGAGGCTTTGTGAAGACCTGACTGGACACCAAAAAAGACAAACTATTCTGTCTAAGCACCTCTGTCTTGCAATGACAAATAAAGAATCTCCATTGACACAGACATAGGATGATAGACAATGGCATCCTGCTCTTTTGCTTTGTAATGAACTGGTTTAACACAGAAGACCAAAGGAAAAAAGCCTCCATGAATAAAATGGACTGGATCCAGAAAAGTTTGAAATATACCCAACAAACACGATTAAAACAAAACGAGGTTAGATGTTGGTGCAAAAAAATTTACATATTTTATTTCATAGTAAAAGAGGCAAAGACAAAGAAATATAAAGAGAGAGAGACAAAAATAAGAAAAAGAAAAAGAAAAAGAAAAAGAAAAAGAAAAAGAAAAAGAAAAAGAAAAAGAAAAAGAAAAAGAAAAAGAAAAAGAAAAAGAAAAAGAAAAAGAAAAAGAAGAAAAAGAAAAAGAAAAAGAAAAAGAAAAAGAAAAAGAAAAAGACAAAAGGAGACAGGAAAGAGAAAAAGGAAAGAAGGGAAAAAGAAAAAAAGAGAGAAAAAAGACAAAAAGTGGGAAAAAAAAAGAAAAAGAAAAAATGAAAAAGAGGTGTGCATGGGGACTTAGGGAACAGGGAGAGAGTGACATGGGTTAGGTGGAAACACATCACGGTGCTGAGGGTCCCAAAGACGTCTCGTTGCTCCCCTCCATCTGGTTTTCTTGGTGGCAAGAGTCCCCTGCACCCCACTGCAACGAAAATTCTGTGGATTAAAACACATTTGGGCCAGGTGGCAACACCCAGCTGCCTCCTTTGAGGAGGCCAAGTTTGACACTGTCCCTTGCAGCACTGTGGATCTCTTGGATCATTTGCATGCTCTGGTGCAGGATCTGGGGACCCTTTTGGGGGGCAGGCCTTTAATGGGCCGTGACACCCCCTCTGCTGTCCTTCATGTGGATGTGGCTGTTCCTGGGGTGAAGGGGCCTCAGAGCTGAGCTGGTCTGCAGTGCAGAGGATGGTGTTAGCTGCCTGGGACCAGAGGCTTTTTCACCACACACCCAAAACCCTCTCCTGTCCCCACCCTCTGGTGTGAGGGTTTGTGTGAGTCTGGCAGCTGAGAGCCCTGGGCTTGTGGTCTCCACTGCAAAGGTGCTCAGCTTGATCCCTCGGTGAAAGTGTTCTTCTCCCCCCAGCCCAGGCCAGGAGTCACCTTATCTCCATCAGGGAGCAGTTCAGGGCCTCAGTCAGAGGGCCTAATCAGGGTGTGGTAGTTTCTCTGCAGTTTTTGTAATACAATTTTGCTAGAATAGGCCAAATATCTTCCTGAAGATATTTAAGCCATAAATTATAACATTCAGTCTCTGACATTTTTACTGGATCACTTGTTCTGTTTCTGGTTTATCACAGCTGCACAACACTCCTTCAAAGTACGCTCACTCCTTGCTACCAACTCGAGTCCACACCAGACAGCATTGAATTGACAGGTCTTTCATAGCATGAAAGAGGATGAAAATGCATGAAGATACTAGATAAAACTCAGATTTATTTTTTTTCTACAAAACTGTATGAAAACTATGATAAAAATCTATGAGCAGAAAAGGACCTGGTATAAAATTGTGTCAATAATTTTGTTCATTATCTGTTATGTGCAGTAGTCTGTGGTTATGTCCTGTTTTTTGTAACATGGTGTTCTCAGGGAAATTAATTATGCCATGATTTTCATGTGCTGAACTTAGATGTATTGGCTTGCCTCTTGTTCTTTGTTTAACTAGTACTGTGGATGTACTTTCATTCAGAAACTCTTTGCAAGTAGATCTTGCAAACAGAACTCATGAATAGGAACAGTAAACCCTTAATTGCTTTTCTTGATGAAATAGAATAAGGAGAATTTATTTTTCTATTCTTCTAAACTAAAAGAAATAAAAATCCTTGCTAACAAAGACTTGTTATCCCAGTATTTAGAGTTTTTGTTTAATGAAAGGATTCTTTGTTGTCTTCTTTTTCCATATGCCATTGAAAAATCTGTGTTTAAATACTGGTCTGACAGATCTCTTTGTACTGTACAGTATTTGTCATTCCAGATATCCTTAGAACCACAAAACAATAGGGAAGATTAATTTATTGATCTACAGATGAAAAATTAATAGTGTTTTCTAAGCAATGCTTTTTTCAAATACTGATGTATGTTATATGAAGACGCGTTGGACATCAGAAATAAATTTTCTTAATTGGTTCAATTTTTATCAATTTGCAAAATTTTATACAGCTGTCCATAACATACAAAATTCTGAGAAAATGAGATTCATTAACCTAAATTATTAGCCTTATACACAAGTGTAGGTATTGCTGAATTTCTTTTCATGTTCTGGTGGACATTTAGAGGTAAGCAATATTCCTGTAGAAAGCTTGAGTAAAAAATGCCTTAGGAAGTAAAGCTGGATATATAATGGACTGTGTTGATAGGGACCACATTTCACAGAGCAGTTCTCTGTACGTTGAACTGTAAAGATAAAAGGTATTTCCTGACTGTTTGCCATTGTAATTACACTATTACACTAACACTATAGTTTTAGAGAACACACTGTGGCTAATTGTCCAAAATTTAATGCATAATAGGCAGCAAATTAATCAGTTATCTAGTGTTTCAATCACAAGGGAAGCAGTGTTCTTCAGGCTATGTTTCTGACATGCTTGACCTTGTGACTGTAATATCACTTTGGGCCACATTCCTGCATATATCAGGACTGGCCCACAAGATGATAGATCATCTTGGTATCTTCCTTCTTAGATTAAAAAATAAACCATTGTTTAAGGGGGAGATCTGGGAGAGAAATAACTTTAGCACTGTGGTGAGTTTCCTAGCATTAAATTTGTGAACACTTCAGATTCCACTTTCCTAAAAGAATCAGCTGCAATTTGTAGTAGGACACAGAATTCACATATGCACACATGACAGGCAAACATAAAAGTGTTTTAGATTTTGTCCTGACAAACTAATTCAGTGACAGTGTCTGATATTTCATTGAATGGCATTTACTAATGCTTATAATTACAGTTTTAATGACAGGAAGATAAAATGTTACTTTACCTTGTTTGTAGCCCAGTTTTTCCAAGCAGTTCCACCTTTTCAATCCAGTTTGTCTCATGCTAAGTCAGTATGAGAAAAATAATCAGTTCAGAAGGGAGAAAATGGAAAGGACACTTAGCAAGGTCTCTTTCGCTTTTGTACGGCCAATGTTTTGTAAGTTTGAAGGTTTTATTTTTATAAGGTTTTTTTTACTGAGGAGTATGTAAGTCCACCTTCTCTTGTTACTACTTTAATCTTTACCTCTGATTACCTCTGAAAAACAGAGTAATGTCTCAACTAAGAGATTACACCAGACTGGACATAGCATCAGAGAGTGAACATTAACCCAAATAAAACTCCCTTTTATTCTAGTACCTCTATTAATAAAAACCTGAAAGAAGTGGATGTACATAAAAGCTCGGTAACTCAATGAACTTTTTCAAATAAGTAACATTTTGACTGTATTCTGCACCAAAATCTTGAACTTCAACAGAAGAAAGGAACTGATTTTTCAGAGTGTAACAAGCAAGTAGCAGATTTTTAAAAATCTGAATAGTTGCCACATATATGCAATTCTAATGATAATTGTCCTTTTTAGAACATGACTGCAACTCTTCATGTGCCCTAGACTTTTCTTCATGAAGAAGTGAATTGCACTGCTTCAATTATCCCCATTATCCCCGCCAAACAGAAAATCTGTTGAAATACACTGACAAGAACACTATCTAATACACTTTCTCTTATCAAAGCACTGGAAGGCCTTTTTAAAGTGACCACTTTTTGAAGCTTGGAAGAAGTGTTTTCTCAGGAATAACTGAGTTGTTCTCAGGAGCACACTGTACTCTGTCCTGAGCTGTCTAGGATGTTAGATTTTAAACACCTACAATCCTACAAAATGAAGGCAGGTAAAGTTACCAGCAAGGGACAGATATTTTGTCTCTATATCAGTCATACAGATTCCTCTCAACTGATTTATTTCTTTCTAAGATACATATTGGCCACTCTTGCTCCCAACTTTTATTCCCTCTTGTCTTGGTTTGAAAGGCAGAAGCCTCCCTTGGAATGGAGAATGTAAACCCCCTAACTTTCTAATTTTGAAATTAAGGGGTTCTCAGGCAAAGACATGAGAATAGGGATAACAGTTCTTTACTAGTGTGTCTAACAAGGCACACAAACAACAATAACCATGGCACAAACAACCACCACAACCAGACCCGGGTGACGGGGCCCTTCTGGGCCGCAGGCGCTTTCCCCTTTGGGGCAGTTCCGGTCACGGCCGGCAGGGGCGCTGGTGGCTCCCGGTGGGCAGCGCAGGTGCGGTGAGTCCCCCGGGGCTGCAGGGGGCGCTGTGGCCCCAGCTCGGGGAGCACGCTGTAATGGCGGCTCGGCTGAGGCGGGAAGGGATGGAGGAGAGGCCTCGCTTCACAAACCCCTGGGGCAGTTGACTGGAGTGGCTCAGCAGGATTCTGAGGAGCACCAAGCTGGAATGGGTGGAAGGAGCAGAAATCCTGGGGGGTGCATGAGGTGTGTCAGAAGCTCCACTGCAGCTGCTGGAAGCTGCAGCACATCCCAGCAGGGCAGGGGATGCAGGACTCAGCAGCAGAAGAAAGGCAGCTCCTGGCTGGCTTATGGCAGTGGTGTTAGCATTCAAAAACACATAATCACGGGGGATTATATGTGGTGCTTTTTATTAAGAGCTCTGGGAATCGGGGTATATTCAACCCAAATCTGACTCCGACCATACATCCGAAATGACCATGTTTTATACTCTATCGTTACATAACTTTCATGTCAATTATTAAACTTATATTGTTCTATTGTATACATAAATCTGGCCCCTCTCTGAATTTCCAACATAGTTTCTCACTATTCTTCTTATGGTTATATAATAATTACATTTAATTACTAAACAATCATCACATCTAACAATTATATATTTTATCATACTGCTTACGCAGGTGCAGTTGATCTGGGGAAGCACAAAGCCTAACATTTTAGATTCTATCTTTAACTTTTTCCAGGGTTCCACTATCAGTGGCAGTGAATTTCTTTCCCCAGGCTGCTGGTCCAACTGTCCTCCTCCAAAGCCCAGAGAGAATGCTCCGCAACTGCCCCAGCCCCCATCCTTTTACCTGCTTCTATCCAAAAACCAGAGGAGTTCCCTCTCCCCACCTCTCAGGAACCCAACCATCAGTGCTTCTTAGCAACTCAATGGAAAAAGATTCCACAAATAACAAGGAAAGAGAAGGAAAGAAAACCCAGCTCCAACACCTCTCTGTAGAAGGAACCACCCGTAGTGGTTCAGTCTGGGGTTAAATTTTTTCCTACCAGCTTTATAGGTTGTAAGGTTAAGCAGGGATACCACAAGGCCTTCAGCAACTGATACAGGACATGCTGGTTGTGAACCATTTTCACCCACTAAACAATGTAAGGCAATTTTCAAAACAAGGTAACATAAATAATAATGCACTCATGTTCACAGATATATATGCAGAATCACTATAGGCTGCTGGTATATATATATATATATACAGAGACATGCTGATTAGCATTAATTCTAGAAAAACAGATTTCATTCAATTTCAATGTGTCAGTATTGGTATAGTGTAAACATTATGCTCAAATGTAGACATCGGTTTGTATAAGAAATGGTGTTTGATTGAAATCTTATCTGTTCCCCTTATATATTGAGAAGACAAGAGGAAAATTTCATAAGCACAGATTGAGGAGAACCAAATTAATTCTTAATATACTGCCAGTAATTTGCACAGTCAGTGTTTTTCTATAGTCTCATTGTGATCATACAGAAAGAAGAGACAACCCGAGAACATGCCACCCCTAATAAAGAATTTGCAAATATAACAACATATGGTTCTAGGCTGAACTTTAGGATCAAACTATTTTGCCATTCACATTAAGTCTCTTTTTTTATTTTCAGTTTTAATAGATTGATTCGCAAACCACTGATTATCAAGATTTTGTCCCTAAAGATCTGCTGTTTTGATATAAAGAGCAGGCTGAACAGTACAATCACACAAAGGCTTAATTTTGAAAAGTTTCTGCTGTTCACTCATGTATATGATGACAATCCCACATAAGAGGTTTGGGATTAATTTCATTGGACATAGGAGTCAAATTTGGAGACATTCATTAGCAACTTGCCAAAAACCCAATGAATTAAATATTCTGATGTTTTTAACTCAAAAAGTTTTAAAAACTTTCAACTCAAATGTTTACCAACATTTGAATACTGAAATCAAAGAATAAATGTACAGATTTTTTCTTATCCACCCTTCCACCTTGATTATTCTTTTTGATTCTCTCTTTAGCATTGCTTTATGCATGGGATACATACAATATCTAAGTTGATTAACTAGTTGAGTAACTAGTAAGTTAGTGATTTTTGAACACGATGAAGCTTCTAACAGGAATACTATTTTCAGAAGGATTTGTTATGATACTTGAGTTCTAAACATTAAATATTTTTAGAAGAATTTTTCATTAACCAAACACAAAGACCTGGAGTGCCATTTTCAAGCAACATGAAGGAATAACTTTCTGCAAGTCTACTAATTATTTCAACAGATCCCAGAAAACAGAGGGTATATGAAGAAGAGATGGAATGATTTCATAATGAAGCTTTTCAGGTTTGTGACAGATTGGTAAAACAACATAAAAAGATGCATCACTGAAAGAGTAGGATTAATCTGGATTGGGATATATCTAGTAGCAACAAAATAAAAAGTTGCTTGTTGTTTGTCTTTCATAGTCACGTGGAGTCTGCTTCTCTGTCATGTCCCGCATGTCCCATAAGCAATGAGAAGTTACATCTTAGGTAACAGATATCTGAGATCCATTACTCTTCCTTGTAGGATCGTAATCCACTCTGTGGGTTGGCTACAAAGGCTGCTATCTTGCAGTGAAATTTTCCTCTCTTTTCAACTTCCAACCTCTAGAAGCCACACCTAAAATACAATTACTGAAACAGACTTCATAATTTGCTATGATCTTCTCTTCAACATAAACTAAGGGCATAGAAACACAACAAATACTTACCTCCTTGCCTCTGCTGCACACAGGTCACTGACAGAAAATACTCTAAGCTGGTTGTCCTGGGGCAAGTCAAGACACACTTACCAGATGAGTCAGTATGGCTGGAATCAACTTCCAAAGACCTTGATTTTTTTTCTGATGTTTTTCAGCTTCAGTATTTCCATGGGTCTGTCTATGGCACAGCACACAGTATCAAGTCAGAGCTGACACAGCTAAATACAAGAACTACTATCTAGAACTACATGAACTATTATATCTACAAAATGCACTGCCAGTGACCAGTGCTAGATCAAGCCCTGGGGATAGTTTAGCTTCAATGTGAAGCACTGCACCTAAAGGTATGTCTCCCAGTTCTGGCATGCAGTGTCTGCTCTGTGTGGCTTCTGGCATGTAATCAACTCAGTTAGTACCAGGCCACCTGTTATAGTAGGGAATGCTGTATAGTGATTGTCAGCTGTGATAAATAATGAGCAATACTTCTGCATCAAAATTCATGCTGATTGTTTTTGAAGATAAGGCTCTTTTTAGTTTCTGAGATGATGTTGGGGATCAGAAGCAATTTATTCTGTGACTTTGACACATTTCTGTCATTTCTTTGCTGTTGGCTGTCCTGCATTGGAAGGCTTACACAAAAAATAATCTAGTTAGATAACCTCATGTTTTATTCTATTCTAGACCAATCAAAGTGCATTCATGCTAATATTAACCTCATCAAATTACAAGGTAAGCAATTTTCCTTCTACTCCTGACATTACAAAAGCCAGCCTTTCTGCATTTGCAAAAAGCTCTATGACATACTGACACTTTATATATGCAACAGAAAGACAGCTAGACCGTGACTTCTAGTTTGTCCTTCACATTAAAAGGGTGAATGAACAGTTCTGTCTTTGCTCAGCCAACACAGTAATTTCATTTCTCTGGTAACAGTTACACTTCTATGTCCCTAGTTCCTTTGATGACAGCACAAGTGCAAATGACACAGGAGAGCAACAATAAACTTCTAAAGAGAACATGAGCTCATTCCAAATAGGAATGATTTACCCTGCATACCTATGCAATACACATTTGTCCTTCATTTTGGAGAAAAGAAGAGGGACAGGAAGAAAGAAGTTAGGATCACAGCATCAACATGAATGTCTGCCACTGAAGAAACTAATCAAACAGTTTATCACATACACATGTCCATGTCAAGTACCCCCTTTTATAAAGGTCTCTGCTAAAGATGGAAAAATAAGCTGTTCTAATTATTAGTTTTAATTTTGTTTCTATTAAATGTGAGCTCAATATTTTCTAAGTACCTGCAAAGCCATGAAAAAAAAGATTCTTAAATTTGATTTATTTGCTTTTATTTTCAGGTGTTTAACAAACTTTAAATAAGCCTTTTCTTGCAGACTGAACATCGAACACCAAATTTCTTCTGCCTTCATGGCACGTTAAATTGTGTTGCCAAAAAGAGCATCACTTTAGATCAGAATCACTCATTGATTTTCAAAATCCATTTCATCATTGCACCACAGAATAAATATACCAAGGAGCAAAAGCAATCTGACATAAAAGTTGAAAAACAAAACAAATTAACTAGACAAAGAGCAATTACAGTTGTTTTGCTAATGTCAAATTTCACATCTGTAGTCATGTTCAAAAGAGTTTGCCTACACAAGTTGCAGTATGTAATTCCCTAAATAGATTTATC
This sequence comes from Melospiza melodia melodia, assembly GCF_035770615.1. Lineage (NCBI taxonomy): Eukaryota > Metazoa > Chordata > Aves > Passeriformes > Passerellidae > Melospiza > Melospiza melodia. The sequence continues at coordinate 24,010,352 of NC_086226.1, forward strand.
TCTGCATAGGCAAAATCTAGGATAAGCACTAAAACTCCTACATGTTGCACTGAGTTACAATATTTAAAACCTGGACTGGCAGTTTTGGCATTGAATGTCTCAATTATATTTTACTTTTACTGTTTTTCATACATTATGAATACCTGGGCAATAATAATAATATTGATTACCAAATTATCACATAAGCAATTTTCCACTATCTTGTTTTAGAAAAATTTTTCAGTTCTGTTATTTTTTTGCTCTCCATGGAACAAAGTCAAGAGCATATGAGGCATACATTTTTAAAAGAAGTGTTCCTTGGTTTATTGCCTATAAAGGCTGAAGGAGAAAAAAAGCCACAGGCAGGGTCATTAGAAAAATGAAATAGCCCAGGACTGCTGCTATACAAATTGCATTTCTAACTAGAAGTCTTCATCTTGAATATTAAGAAAAATGATGGGCACTTTGAGCATATGCCTTTTTCTGGATCAGGTATGTATCTATAAACCTTAATGCAAACAACGAATAAAAACTGGTTCTTCATTTTGAGCAGTGGGAATTAAAGGGAGGAAAAATAAGCAAAAAACCAGAAAGGCTATCTGAAAGCTTTCTACCTTCCACGAACCCTTTTCTTTCTTTGCTTAGAATTAAAGTGTGCTCCCCTTTATAAGGCTAGAACTTCATAAATTATGTTTTCTCCAAAAAAAAAAAGGAGTTAGATTTATGCAGAAAGTCTTTCCCATATTTCCCATATAGTTTCACTAGGCTCAGTTTGACTTAAGTTTCTCTACATCTTCAGTACTTCATATTCACAGTGAAGTTCAAGCAAGTGCAAAAATCTTGCAGAAGTCTTTATTTTAGGCATTAAAAATGTCTAAAAAAGCATATTTTATTGTGACTTTCATCAGGAATCTCATGGTTTTTATTTGGGAAATGTTGGCTCATCCCTTTAACTACTTTAGCTTAAGGCAACACATGTTTTTAGATAATGCTAAACATCTGTTTGTACACTCTTCACAAAATATTTTCACATCACATTTCTATTAGAATCGGCTCTTCTGCTGAGGAGATTATTACCTCTTGTGGTCCCGTTTTGTGAGGAGTTTTTAACCTTTCTCTCCTTTACTTTTGCCTTCAGCTAGACATAACAAGGACATACTGGATGCTAAAGTCCACTCCCCTTTCCCATACCAGAAATACAGGAGCACAGAGCTGCAACATTGTGCAAAAAATACTTTGTTGGTCAAATGTACATTAGAGACCAAAAACATAGCAACCAGGAAAATGTACTTTTTCAAGTGTTTATGTGTCTCTAGCTCTTAAACCATTAGATACTGAGTGTGTCATACAGATGGCACATTCAGTCCCTGCGGAGTGATGTTGCTGTCAGAAACACTGTAACAGATGTACAACTAAGTAGCACCAACACTCATGGCTGGAATGAAAATTCTGGGAAGCAGAGAGAAGTAGGAACACACACACACATGCATCAAACTTAATGGCTATTGTGACAGTCCTTCCATAATTATGGTAAACAAATTTAATGAAAATGAGTCTCCATCTCTAAAATCATAAAAAAAAAACTTATCAAATGTATGCAAGTCTATGCAAAAAGCAAAGATAGCTTACCAGTTCGGGGTTTTTTTCTCTGCCAGTCAATCTGCTCTTTGCTTAAGCATTGGGCTACAGAAGCTTAATGCTACTATCTTTGGAAAATTTAACATTTAGATTATTTTCTTAAATTTCCAACAATATGTCTATAAATACAATTTCAGTTCACCATAACAAAATCAAAACTATGTTAGAACAACTGATTCATTTTCCATCAGTATAATTTCTATTTCTTGCTAAAAAAGCTTGGTAGCCATCAGTATATGAAAATTCTGCTATTCAGTGGTCAAATAAATTTGTTGTGCAGCTTTCACAGAAAATTTTACAAACTTGGAATTATCTATGCATTTTCAAGCACTATTTATCTGCTACTACTCCAGAACTACTCCAGAATTTATTTATTTACAGTATATCTTTCTTTATATATTTTCTTCTTCCTGACTTTAATAACACTGAGAATAATATTAGATTATTAACTCACAGACTTCTTCACTTAATATGTTTAAATAAATTAAATTCTATTAAATTCTAAATCTTCTATCTTTTCTTTTTCTTTTCTCCTTTTCTTGTCTTCCAAGTTACACTTGGTGGAATCTCAACTGTAAAACCTAAAAATGAGTTTATTAGTACTGAAATCACTGCACTGAGGGATATTTGTGACTTCTCTGACATGAATCCTGAGTGCACCAATTCTGGAGGATTTTCCTATAATTTGAAGCCTGCAGACTATATCAAATCAAGATATACTGATAAAAAGAGTGCTCATTGGAAAAGGATAACATAGGCAAAATAAATCATAAATTAATTACATAAGGCTGAGAAAGTATGGGAAATAATATGCTAATATTAGCATTGTATACAACATTGAGTTTATTTTATTTTGAGAGTATTATTTCAGCATTTCTACACATTTTGGTACATTATGGGAATAGACTTCATTAGAGTGTGGAAATATTTGACCTATATATCAAGTCTAATTACCAGAACATTTTTGTAAGGCAAAAGTGGTCTTTCTCTAACCTTTAAAACCTCATTTGAAAAGCAGCAACCTCATGACAGCATTAGTTTCAAATGTAAAAGTCCAAACAATCACACTTATGGAATAGAGCTACATCCCCATCAGCTTCCTTTGCACTGTGTAATCTGTACTGATACTGCATTGTAGAAAAATTTCCTGATTCATTGAAAACTTGTTAGCATTAAAATAATAAATCTCTGTACTTCAAAAACATTTCCCAGAACATTTTTAATTATTAACAAGCTGTTCTCAAGTGACCTGGAACTAAAAACCTTAACAGTTTTTTAAATTATTTTTCCATTGTAAACTCCTGATTTATGCCCCTGGTTTGGCTTTTAAAAGCCTGGACTTCTTTTTACCATGTTTTTTTTCACTTTCCTTTTTCCCTTTTACAACTGACTCCAAATCATGGATCTTGTAGAAGCCACCAGTTGTCCAGTCAAGATAATAAAGTTTCACTGTAATATTCTGAGATTAAGCAACAAATTAGAATCAAGAAATGCATTTCTGATTATTCTTCTTGGACTTTCAGAGTAGAAACATTATTCCCAGGGTATCATTAATATTTATTGTTGACAGTATTTATTGTCTTTTTGTTTCTTTCTCCTAGGGAATTTTCTCCTAAATGTCTCTAGGAGAAAATAACAACCAGGTGCTTAAGAGTGATAAAAGAAGTTGCCACTCTCAGGGAGGAGGGCACTTGGCTGCACCCCTATTATCAGAGGGTTTTTCTCTGAGGTGCAGAGATGCTGTGAAAATTGGTCTGGGAAAAAAGGTTCTGTGGAAGCTCCTTGTTGTCTTGTGCTCTCTGCATTTGGAGGAGAAGGAGGCTGCAGTCACTGTGGAGAGAACTCATCATCACTGCACGATTCCATCTCCTGCTGCCTTTCTTCTACCATGAGTGGAGCTCTGCTCATTAGAGTGGCCTTCGCACTGGGACCTTATTAAAACCCTACCTCACCAAAGGACCCTTCACATTCTGCTCAGGTGCCTCAGGGGAAGCCCCAGGCTCCCCCAGCCCTTTCCCCCTTCCAGGGAGCCTCTCCCTGTCGTGTGTAGGAGCCAGGCTGCTGCTGCTAGTCTGCCCCGTACTTCTGCCACTGCTCCGGGGCTTTTCCGTTTCACTGTAGCCCTTCACCCCCTGCCTGCCTATCATGGCTCCAGCTACAGCTGCAGAGTTTCTGATACGTCTCATCTACCGCTTCGGGACTTTGCTCCTCCCTGCCATTACAGCTTCCTGCTTCCCTGCTACAGCTCCTTTTGCTATCCAGAGGAGCACGGAGAGCAACCGGCCCAGGGGGTTTGTGAAGCAAAGCCTTTCTGGGCCAAGCCGCCATTACAGCGTGCTCCGTGCGGCCATGAGGGAATCACGGCACCTGCGCTGCCCGCCGGGAGCCACCAGCGCCCCTGCCGGCCGTGACCGGAACTGCACCCAGGGGAAAGTGCTTTTCGAGGTCAGGAAGAGACTTTTGGGTTTTCGGGTTTACTCCTTCTTTTGTTTGTTGTTGCTGCCACTGTTGTTGTTTGATTGCCTTGTTGTACACATGCATACTAGTAAAGAAGTGTTACTTTCAAAGTTATATTAATTCAGAGCAAGGGGGTGTCCCATTCTCCATTCCACTCCATCCCACCTTCCTTGGCAGGCACCTGTCTTTCAAGCCAAGACATTTATCTACTTCCTGTTTATGTTTGGACTTGGAGTAGTAAAAGACAACATTTCTCCATACCTGCACCAGCTGCTGCACTGAGATAGTTTCAAATAGTCAAGATAGTGCAAATAGTTAAAAAAAAAAAAGACAAAAATGAAAAAAAAAATTTTGGACCTTTTAAATTACAGACAGAATTTAAGAGGAAGTAAATATTGGTTCCAGCTTTATGAGAACATATTTTATAAATCTGTTTAATAAGGGATTTTTCATCTGTAAATCCCTCTAAAATTTTTTCTATTTGTTAAAAAAACAGTTCTATTTCAGGTACTCTGGAGATTTAGTATTTTATAAACAATAACACTAAAATTAAATACACTTTATTAGTTGACTAACAAGTCAGTGTGCCCCAGAGACTTGAAAGAATTACATCTAGAGTAATCAACATTATGGGTAGGAGTTTTCCAATGAGAATTCTAATCTATCTTTTTTTCTATCATTTCATCTTTTCCACCAGCTTTCTACTTCTAAACCTCTAAAGTCACAATTCAGCTGTTTTCCTAATTCTTGTAAGAAAAAGAGCTTGAGAAAGAGATTACTTCAAGGGAGGGAAGCTGTGGCCTGCATGTACCAAGATGTACTTGACATCATACTTTGTGTCCTTCCCTCTTATGTTTCATTCTGATCTGTCAAAAACTCACTTCTGGCCTTCAGAGAGCTCAGTTATGTCAACACTTATCCACTGCTGAGTCTTCTTTCTTGAAGCAAAATTCAACTAAGGTATGAAAACTGAAACCTTGCCCCAGAAAACCCATGTATTTCTTCCATTCAGAATATGTTTTGTAAGGGGAGAGGAGACTGGTTTTGATGGGCTGATTTGCTTTAATTCATAAATAGTTATTTTACCTTTGTAACAAAAAAATAAAAAGCATCAACTTGCCCTTAAAAGAAGAAAGAATTTTCTTCTTTTTTATGGTGCTGTATTTCAGTAGAGACACATATAGGAAATTCCATAGCTTAACAAAGATGTTGAATATAGATACTGGAGATTCAACAACATTCAATTCAGAATTGTTTGAAGTTTAACAAGTGTCTGCCTGAAAATAAGACATATCTGCAAGCTACAGCTGAACAGATCTTCCTCATTGAATCTCTTAATTAGCAAAACAGTGTTCAGTTCCAATAATCTAGCATAACTAATATTTTACCAGCTAATCAAGCTGAGTTGTTTAAACTGGAGAACAACTGCAGAATCCAAATAGTCTTCTTTGCACATGGATTTCTGTGCAGATTCTTCATTTCTGCACTTTTCTTTCAAATTGGATTTGCATGCAATTAGGGAGCAAGAAATTTAAATTTTAGCACAGATCTTAAATGATCTATGCAAATAATGATCACTTATCATAACAGGCACTCCAAGTGAACAAAAGACTCCTTGTTATAGCATTTGCACTACAGATGGTAGGTAAAGTTTATTATTTGTGTACTGGAGACATTTCCCTGTGTTTGGAAAGAGTTTCTGATCAGCATGATTACTGCATTTTCCTATTAGTTTCAAGGACTTTCAGATCATTCAGAAGTGCCATAGATAAAAGGATACTGCATTAGAAATATTGCCAGCTGTAAAATAAATGTATATTATAGTGCACAATAATGTAACTCTGTGTATTAAAATAATAGAAAAGTGACTGATATATAACACATGTGCCCAATATAAAATTTACATAATTTATGAAAACTTAAATTTATGATGAAAATATAATGAGTCTTTGAGGATGTAATTGTTTTATCACTCATGCAGTTCAAATCTGACTCTTCAAATTGACCCTTACCATCCATTCTGGAAGACAAAAGCAAACAATAATTTTGCTGACAATAAAAGTGTCAGCCAGAAAAAAAGGACATCTGTGAATGTGCTTCACATCTTAATCCTACAGATCATAGGCCCACTTAAAAATATATTAAAAATTGTAACAGCAGTAGTTAAGAAACATGACCTACTTAGAAAAGAGAATATAATAGATTTGTTGGGAGATATCAGGATTTTAACCAATAGGAAATCAAAAGAAGAAATGATGTTCATAGATGAAAATGGTTATCATTTAAAATAAACGCTCTCATCTTCACAAAAAAATTCTCACCAGATTTTCTTAACTAAGTAAAAATCACCTAATTCCACCATATTTCTGCACATTCATTGTGCCATCTGACTGTAGTAGCTTTCCAAACCTTGTGACTTCATTCAGTTTTTCTGTTGCAAATGCCCCTGCCTTATGCTTTTTCCTGAACCATGCCTAAAAGTTGTTTGAAAAGGTGATTTTTGTAAACTATATCAATGACTGCTAAAAGTGACCCAGTGCACAGGAACATGCTATGACAGCTGTTGAATTTAACAATACAGGTATAGCCAAAGTCATGGCACTAATAGACTCATTTCTTATAATTTTTCCAAATTAAAGCAACTAGAAGAAAAAAGATAGTATACAAGGTTCAAATCTTTTCAGTCAAAAACAATTGTTAATAGCAAAAATCTCTAAAATTGATATGCCTGGAAGAAAAGTGCTCTTTAACTTTCTTGGCTTTATTGAATAGGCAAAGAAAAAAATTCTATTAATATTGTAAGGCAGAGAATCAAAGCCTCCTAGTCTCCATATGGTTTAACTCTGCAAGGATTAATGGAGTTTTAGTCATCTCCAGCATTCCAACTTTTCTGTCTCTTTGATATTTGCAACATAAATAAGCCTAAAGGATATTCCAAATTGCATCAGCCAGATTAGTGTCTCAAATATTCATTTATAATTGAGTACTCCTAGTTAGAGTCTTACTTTTATTTAACTAATCAGAATCTTCTTTGCAGAGAAGAAAAAAAAAGAGAAAAATAGTTTTATAATCAACTAGGAATCTATCAATAAATGCACATTCTGTAATTGTTAAAACTAGTGGTGAAGGTTGTTTACATCAGTGACAACTAGTTGCAACAACAACAACAATCCAGAACAAACCCCAAAAAATCCCCTCAAAACCTTCAGCACTACTAAGGAGGAAAATGTACCTAGATTCTTCATTTTCTAAATTTCCATGCTATCATTGATGCCTTCTGTAGGCTGACCTAGAACAGACTAGGGGGAATAAAGAATAAAGCGGGAATTTATTAAAAGGCCTCAACGGATACACCTTGGGCGATGCAAGAGCCCAGCCAGGGCTACACCCAAGATGAACCCAAAATTGTCACAAAAATGGATGACCAGTCACGATGGCTCTCACTTTTGTAAGTTCTGTTCCATTTTCATATTGGAGCCAATTGTGCAATTACAGCCTCAGGTTATGAAGTCCCATCCTTCTTTCATTCTCTTTTCAGTCCACATTGTTTATGCTCTTGGGCCTGAAATTTGGGGGGTTGTCCTTGGTCCCAAGCTAGGAAAGGAATTGTTTTGTCTAACAGTACAGACTCTGAAAAATATAAAAGCTAAAACCTAAGGCATCATCATGACCTTCAAAATGACAGAAAAGTCTGAATTCTATTTAATTCACCACTATTTGACATGCCGAGTCCTTGTTTGCTGACAGGAATACTTCAGCCATCTATGTACAAGATATAGTAATTATAGAAGTGAATTTTTTCATAGGTAAGGAAACAGATAAAGGGCAAAACACACACTAAAGCTCTCAGACACACATACAATATCAGTTGCCAAGAGTGAAGGATCTCCTTAGATTCCATCTGTTAAGTATTACCTAGACCTGTGTATTGCTTGTAAAGTTACATTATAAACATTACTAGGCAACATATATACACAAAGAGAATTCATTGGGGAAATAATGTAAATATTGAAACAACTTTTTTTTTTCATATTTACTTAGACAGAATTCCCAATTACATTAGTGGGAAAGAGCATACAGGTGTATTTAAGAACAGAGGACAAAGATTATCATGCACCTCACATTAAAAAGGAAAGTAACCAGGAAGAATAGGTCTGATTAGGAAAGAAACCTCCATCAAGGCTCAACAAAAAAGTTGGTAAAGCAAGAGAGTTTGTTAAAATGATGTCTAAAATGAAAAAAAAAAAAAATCCAAACAGAATCTCAGTTACAGGAATACATCTATGCTGTCTTATACACTTCAACTTCAGATAATAGAGATAACATAGCTTCTCTGATGTTAACTTCTTCAGTATGATGATTTAACTGAGAAGTGAATATTCAAGGTGGAGAAAAAACTGCAGGAAAACAAATTTGCTGGATGAAATATGAGCAGGAAGTGCTCTTAGATCACAGTAACAGAGCAGTTCACAAAATTCTGTTAGGACAAAAAATTATTTTGTGATTGGCACAGAGTGTACTTACTTAAATCACACTGTACTTGAATCTGCTGGGAAGTGTTTATTAAAAGTACAAACTGAGAAATACAAAACTTGTTGTGTCATTTGACAGCTTGGAGAGTCTAAAAATCAAAATATCCAGAACTGAGGATTCTTGTCAACTTAGATGTAGCTCATCAGATGTGTGAAAAGAAAATGCCAGTTCTCAATTGCCTGATTTTAAACCCTTTACTGTAATACACCTGATTCGTCCATAGTGCAGTGCTTCATACAACTCTGTCCTGGAATCTTCAAAGAATGATAAAGGCCTGATTTTTGTCAGAACTTCATTTAAAGATTTTATTTTAATGCACTTGGGTTTCTTCTTTTTCTTGATTGAATGGTAATAGTACATTTACTCCAGAAAGAAAACTTCCCTATTTATTTAAAAAGACTTACAGAATTCTTTGTTAATTGAGAGATTGGATTGCTTGACCATTCTTTGGGTTTGAATAATTAGATAAAATGATTATTTAACACTGTAGGGAACAATGCTTTACTGGTCCCTCAAGGGACAGACTAGGTGACCTAATTGGTCTTTTGGTTTTCTTTTTTCTCTGTTTTAATGTAGTTCTGTAAGACTACAAAATGTAATGAAATGTATTTGAAATAAATGGATTAAAATTGGTCCTGTAGCCTTTCAATAGATCACATCTCATTATTAAAGCCATAGTTCTGTCTTTAATATGCTTGAAAGTATGTTGTTTTTACTAACAAAGATGTAAAAATTAAGATTCTGTTCAAACAGTACAGAAATTCAATGTATTGCCACTCTCCTCACTTCAGTGTACAAGAGAGAAAACAGAGCAGTGTTTGTCAGAATTTGATGATGATGTTTATGCATGCTTTATCCCCTCAGCTGAATGTGGAGTAGCCCAGATAATGAGACAAAAAAGAATGTTGAAGATTTAAATTAAAAAAAAAATTGAAGTGTAGTACAAACTTTTTCAGTAACAATATCCTTACACATTTGCGATCAGCTTCTCCAGTCATCAGCCCACAGAAGATAATTTCAAAATTCCGGTGATATAACAGTTCTCAAGAAAAAGCAAACTAAAAATAGAAAATGAAGAGGTAGAAGAGAAGGCTAAGGACATATTTTCATGACAGTTCAAGGAAGTAGGAGCTCAGTGTAAGGTAAAATTACCCCAGCTTAGAGCTATTCTAAATTTCCTCTGACAAAGTCAAACTCTAGTTGTTGTTTATTAAATATTGCCAAGTTTCAGTAGAAATGTCATAGTGTGAAAAGAGACATTAGTATCTTACACTTACATAATGAAGACATCACATAATTTTTTTTAAATATAAAATTTCTCTCAAAAATTATATGATGTATTACTTTTCTTAATGTGAGAACTGTCTCTCTAGAAGATTTTTCCTGAATCAGTATTCATTAACCACAAATGGATGTCAGGTTTGCCCTAACATAATAAAAATGGTAAAAAAAAGATTCCTTTCTTGTTATCTCTGTATTAGTATTCACTGCTTGTCTCATCCTGAGTACATTAAACTGATTAGCTATGTTTATTAACATAATAGTTGCAGATCAGGACGCATGTTGAGAAACATTATATGTCTTATTTATAGGAATTATTCTTTGTGCACTGCCACAAAGACTCATAAAATTAAATCTTCTCAACTTCCTCTTCCATTATTTCAGCAGTATGAAAAATGTCATATTTGTGAACTGCTGTCTGATTCCCTGGAAGCTTTTAGAATATTTTAGCAGTACTAATAGCATCTGATTCTCCCACCCTTGCATTTTAGTAAACAACAGAATAAAGAAAATAGACATTCTGTAGTGAAAGCATTCTATTTCAAATTTAGCTTTGAGCTTAATGCAGAAAACGCAGATGTTTGGGTTTAGCTCTGATTCACATAACAAATGGGGAGGAAGATGAATAGTTACATAACTAAAGAAACTTCATATTTTTTTGCTCTTCCTTTAAGCTTATAATGAAACTGACTATTTTTTTCAAATGCAGTGCAATTCTACAAAATTGAAGAGATTTTGCATAGACATGTCCATAAAATTGTTCTTGTTTTCAGGTTGTGTTATCCTGATACCTATGGTCCATATAGATGCAAAACCTCTAAAAAGCCCCAGATATTGGTATTGGTGAGATTTAAGTTATTTAACAAAAATGTACTAAGAGTTTTAAAATAATCTAAATTCAGAGTTCTAAAATTTCCCTGGCAGAATGATTAATTTTCACTCTATCACCTTACTTGGGAGAAAGTTCTTTTCCATTTCTATTTTCCAGCTTTATATATTAAAAAAATTGCAAGTTATACCTTTATTGTTTCCTATCCAAGTATACCGAGCCATGCATGTCATTGTTGCAAATTTACAAACACAAAAACAAACCAAAAAAACCAACTCAAAATGGACAAAATGGACTGTCAATATAGAGTATATGCCCCTATAGCCATATAGAGTCAACATTTGAAAGCTTGATAATTGAGTAAAAATCTTGATGTAACAGAAAGCAGTAATTTCTCAGAATATATAGTTACTTGCGCAAGATTTAAGAAACCAAACATTTTTCTTGAAATAGGCTCTAGATCCCCTTCTAAGAATAGGTTTTTGGCTGATCACAGCTTTATTCATCTAAAATACAAAAAATGCAAAAGTCGCTCACAGTCTCAAGTAATTTCCCTCTGAAACAATTTGTTTCTAAGAAAGCTAGTATTTCTTTCCTACGGCTTCATATATTGAAATTTTCCTTCTGTACCAAAAAGTCCTCACTACTCCTACTACATTTGCAGTAGTGAGATATAAAGGGCTGTAAGTAAGTTTTAAGATCAGAATTCAATTCTGTCCTATCTAACTGGAAAACTAATAAATTAAAAAAAAATTAAATCAGTAATTGCAATGAGTAAAACAAACTTTTAGGCAGCTGTTTTAAATAAAGGATTCTAGAGAGCTAGTGAATCACAAGCAAAATACCTGAGTAAAGTAACTTTGCAAAAAGGGAAATGGGCAATGTCTATGTGCAATCTTGCTGAATTTACAAAGTTATCTCCCATACATATTTCCGTGCCCTATCTGAAAAAGTGTCTTTAGCAAGAGATATCATTTTAATGAACACGAAGGAATTTATCAGCTTTTCCTTGTCTTGTGATGAATCTGAGAATTAGTGTTTGTTCATTCTCAGGAAGAAAATACTGACAGTTGGAAGGGAGCACACAGGAAGGGCAAAATCTTGTTCTCTAATGGTGATGATTTACATAATGAAATTGAGGCTTGCCATTAACAAAAACCTTCTGTCAGCAAGAGTTGTGAATTATTTTCTCATATCGCCTAGAAGACAGCAGCCTTCACATTTGTATTTCTTTACCAAAAAAGTTAAAGATAACAAGTCTCCTCTCTCCAGCTGACAATATCCATCTTGCTTCAGGAAAGGACAGATTAGGCAGCTCTTGAGAACCCTGACAGCCTATTTTTATGTATCTTCATCGTCCCTGGTAGTGTGAGCAGTAGATGGCCAGAGAGCTATACACAGAATTCCAAAACAGTTTATCTTTGTCCCCCTAGATATTTCCAAAATCACCTCAGAAAAAAGTCTACTTTCATTTATATTATTTACAAAAAACTGTCATGACCCACTTTCCATTTTATAATGTGTGTATATGCAGTCATAGGAAGGGGGAATGGGTCAAGGGAAGATAACAAGCTGATCCATAAAGACATCAACATTTTTCCTTCATGGATCTTAGGACATTATGATGGCTGTTGTGAATTTCTGTCAAGCTGGCAGTGTGTTTTCCCCTTCCCCTTTTGCCAGACCCTGCCCAGGCACAGACAGGGAACAGGATGAGGAAAAACCACAGCAATATAACTGCTGTTTGCACATGACAGCTGGAAAGCATGTTGAGTCCAGATCATTACAGGGACAGGAGACTACTCTGCCTGTTCCCAGCTTGGAGCCTGCTTTCTCTGCTTAGAAAGCAGCCTGCCCAGCAGGAAAGCTCTGGCCCTGCAGACAAGCATGCCATCAATAAATACACTGGATGCAGTTTAGAATGTTGCACAGAGTAACTGTGTTGTTCTATGGCATTAAAAACATTAGGCCACATCCACAGCTGGTGTAGCTCAGTAGTCTCATTGTTTTAAACAGATCAGAGCTGATTTATATCAGCTGAATGTCCAATTCACACAACATTCGTTCTTTTGATCTTTGGATTCTTGCAGTATTACTAAGGCTGAAGCTCTGAAGCAAAGCTGAAATTTTAAAGCTGTTATCCCCATTCTTTTAACAAAAAGCTTTTCCAGCTCAGAATGCATGTGTAAATATGCCAGATTCACAGGCCTAAACTTATACCCTACTGCGCATGTTATTAGAAAAAGCAAACTTTTTTCTTTAAATTACTTTTTTCATGAGTTTACTTCCCCAAATCTTTGTATTATTTAAACCTTTCATCATTTAAAATGTGACTGATCTTGTATGTATAAGATACCAACAGGTATCTCAAAGCAATTATTCCATTTCTGCATGGAATTAATTTGTTTATAATTTGAAGCTATTAATTTAAGTTATATGTGAAAGAAGGAGAAAACATAATCTGTAAGCAAAATTACTGTGACCAAGAAAAGTTGCAGAAAAGTGTAATCCCTCTAGTCATTTAATTTTGACTGATATAAAAGTGAAAAGAAAATTTCTGACTACTGTTTACACACAAACTGCAAGTAATATACATTAACAAGATTGCCTTTTGACCCAATGAACTGGAAACTAAATTGCGTTGGTGCATGTGCACAATAGGAAGAATACTGTGACAAACTGAAAAATACTTACATTGCAGCACAGTAAGAGTTTTCTAGATCAGAAGTATTCTTAGGTGAATGTCAGCTGATATAACCTGATATAGACAAAGAATGAGAGTGTTGCAAAAACCACCAAAGGAGCTAAAAGCAGTAAAAACAGCCTTACACAGATTTCATTCCCAGCTGTGCACAGATGGAGCAACATGGTTCTCTAAAGAGTTCATTAATTGCCATGCCCTCTTCTTGTTGTACCAAAGTCCTAATTTAGATCACTTGCAAAATGTCTCCTTGCTATATTTATTTTCAACTCATTATAAGTATTACTTTTACAGTCATCCCAGGGACAAAACAAGTGGTTTTATGAGTGTTTTGACATGCAAAATTTCAGAGACTGATAGAAAGGTACTCACACACTGAAGCAGTGGAGAACAAGAATCCAATAAAAGTCTTTATAAAGCAAATTTCAAGAACAAATCTCCAGTTTTCACAATGCTGAGCACCTCTGTCTTTGTAGATGCTGATCTCAATGGCAAGTGGAAATACCTCAGGAAGAGAGTCATATGCTAATGACGGCCGTACACGCCCAGACAGGCTAGGGACTAAAACATGGCTTAGCTAGGTTTCTCTCCCTTGAGACCAGAAAACCAGTGTTCTGGGCTGTTAAGATTTAAAAAATTTGTCATTGTTTCCTCTCATTGTTAAGTTATAAATAGAAAAAAAGATGGCTAGAGTTACCAATAAAAACAGTATGGAGCACTGCTAAAGTCCCTTTACCAGAATAGTTCCCTTTCTGTTAGTAAATGTTATTTGTGCATTCTTGCACCTCACAAGTTATCAATACTTTGCACTGATTCTGAAATCTTAAATGGTTCCCATTTTTCCATGCAGTTGATGCTTCAAGAAAAAGAATACAGATTCCTACAGCTATCAGATTAAAGAACAAGTAATGACTACTGGATGAGATGAAAATTTTGAAGTCTAATTGAAGATTGCAGGAAACTACTTTTTTGTGAATTTTTCATTGTCACTTAAGACACCAAGGAGAGGTAGCAGCAAATGTACTTTTGCATGTACCTTTTTTTCCTCTCTATTGAAAATGAAACTTTCCCAGTTATTGAAGGATCATGAACATCATCTAATTACTTTTAATAATGTATTGGGGTAGTTTCTAAAGTAGTTATAATTACTACAATTAGCTTTAAGGGATTATAAAGATTTATATGGTTCTTATCTGAAATGCTGTAATTTCAAAAAAGATTGCAGATATTTTGTAGCTCTATCTTCTAAACAATACTTGACATTCCCAAGAAGTGTGTGGATTTTTCTGCACACGCTAGGAGGATTTTTTCTGCCAGTAGCATAGTTATTTTTAAAATATTTGGGATGCCTTACTCAAAAGATGTAATTCATGAATACAACTGTTTTAACACTGTCCATTTTTTGATAGCCATTTGCAAAACATATGCCCAGTTTGACTTCAACAGTGGCAAGTTTTGTACCTGCATTTCTTGGCCCATGGGGATAGATATTAGGTATATGCTTTACACATTTCTTAACTTCTCTGACTCACATGAAATATGGTTTATTACTGGATATTTGGTCCTTGCAACACATACGGAACAGTTGCATATCAGTAAGTGCTGAGGATATTGAGTTTGCAAGAAGAACCATACCCATGACGTAATCTTTTATGGTGATGAAAAATAAGTTCGCTTGAAGAAACCTGAACCTTTACAAGTTTTTGAAAATATGCAGATGTGTCTTCTATACTTAAAACTCCACTACAGTGTAGATACACTGCAAAAGAAATCAGCAAGAAAAAGTGACTAATAGTGCAGAAAATTTGATAGGCTATGCTACGAAATTATTTAGAAAAAATATTCAGATGGGTATCAAAATGGGTCATTATAAGATGTGCATGAAATAAAGGACAAATTGTGCACATAGACTCACCCCTAGTCTCAGGTCCTAAGCCTATTTGATATACAAACATTAACTGTCCCTATGTGCTGGATATCCACCTGTGAAGTGGAGAAGAGCACCAAAAAACCCCCAAACCATATTCTTTTCAAGCCATTTTGGCACTCTTAAGCACTTTTTGGAAGGATAAGGAATATGACAATTTTTGCACTGAGGAGGAAGAAAAGGTGCTCAAATCTAACCTGACCACTTGAAAGGTAAAGGAATATAAGTGTGTTGGTATAGTTGGATTGCTACTTCAAAGTTGGGTTGCTATGAAATAGAGACATTAGAGTCTATAGAATATGAATTGGAGGACTACCTTATAACCATGCAAAATCCACAGATGGCAAAAACAATAGACGATTGCTGAAAAGTTTCTTCTGACAAGTCTATTGTCAGACAATAGATCAACATTTCTGAAAAAATAAAGTGAGTTCCACATTCATTCAAATCATTTATTTCTGCTTTTTGAGGCTGTGCTCTGTTCCTTTATTCATCTGTCCAAACTTTCTAACCACAGAATCACAGAATCACTAGGTTGGAAGAGACCTTAAAGATCAAGTCCAACCCATGCCCTAAGACCTCAACTAAACCATGGCACCAAATGCCATATCTAACCTTTTGTTTAAACATATCCAGTGGTGGTGACTCCATCACCTCCCTGGGCAGAAAATTCCAGTATTTTATCACTCTTTCTGTAAAAAGCTTTTTCCTAATATCCAACCTATATTTTCCTTGGGAGACTGTGTCCTCTGGTTCTGTCAGTTGCTGCCTGGAAAAAGAGACCAACCCCCACCTAACTACAACCACGTTTCAGGAAGTTGTGAAGAGTGATAAGGTCACCTCTGAGTCTCCTTTTCTACAGGCTAAACACCCCCAACTCCCTCAGTCATTCCTCACAGGATTTGTATTCAAAGCCCCTCACCAGCCTCGCTGCCCCCTCTGGATGTTCTCAAGTGTCTCAACATCCTTCATAAACGGAGGGGCCCAGAACTGGACACGGCACTCAAGGTACTGCCTCACCAGTGCTGAGTACAGGGGAAGGATGACCTCCCTGCTCCTGCTGGCCACACTCTTTCTGATACAGGCCAGGATATCACTGGCCTTCTAGGCCACCAGGGCACAGTGCTGGCCCCACCAAGGCACACTGCTGGCTCACATTCAGTCAGCTGTTGATTAGCACTCCCACGTCCCTTTCTGCCTGGGCACTCTCCAGCCACACTGTCCCCAGCCTATAGTGCTGCAGGGGGTTATTGTGACCAAAATACAGGACTTGGCACTTGGACTTATTAAACTTCATCCTACTGGCCTCTGCCCATCCATCCAACACTTCCAAGTCTCTCTGCAGAGCCACCCTACCCTCCAACAGATCAACACACAGTCCCAGCTCACTACTGTCCACAAATTTACTAATGAAACACTTAATCCCCTTGTCCATGTCATCAATAAAAATATTAAACAGCACTGGTCCCAGCACAGACCCCTGAGGGACACCACTGGTGACTGCTGGATGCAGCACCATTCACCACCACTCTCTGGGCCCGGCCATCCAGCCAGTTCCTAACCCAGCGAAGAGTGCTCCTGTCCAAGCCATGGGCTGCCAGCTTTTCCAGGAGTGTGCTGTGGGAGACAGTGTCAAAGGCCTTGCTGAAGTCCAGGTAAACGACACCAACAGCCCTTCCTGCATCCACCAGGTGGTTCACTTGGTCATAAAAGGAGATCAGGTTGGTCAAACATGACCTACCCCTTCTAAACCCGTGCTGGCTGAGTCTGGCACCCTGGCCTTCCTGTAAGTTCTGTCTGATGACACTCAATATAAACTGTTCCATAATCTTACCTGGTATTGAGGTCAGGCTGACTGGCCTATAATTACCAGGATCCTCCTTCCCACGCTTTTTATGAATGGGTACCACATTGGCAAGCTTCCAGTCATCTGAAACCTCACCAGTGAGCCAGGACTGTTGGTAAATGATGGAGAGTGGCTTTGCAAGCTCATCTGTCAGCTCTCTCATCACCCTGGGGTGGATCCCGTCTGCTTCCATAGATTTATGAGTATCCAAGCAGCTCAACTTGGATGACTGACCTCCTCCCGGATAACAGGTGGTCCATTCTACTCCCTGACACCATCTACCAACCCAAGAGGACAGCTGTTATCCTGAGGACAAGCCATCTTCCCACTAAAGACAAGCCATCTTCCCACTAGTGATTCTTTTCCACTGAGGCAAAGAAGCTGTTAAGCACTTCTGCCTTCTCATCTGCAGTTACTAAGTTCTTTCCCATATCCAGTAGAGAACAAGGCTGATCTTACCCTTCCTTTTGCCATTAATATATTTCTAAAAACATTTTCTATTATCCTGTACAAAAGTTGCCAAATAAGTTCAAACTGAGCTTTGGCCTCCCTGGTTTTTTTCCTATGTGCCCTAGCAATCCCCTTAAATACTTCCTGGGGGACCTGACCTTCCTTTCAAAGATAATACATCCTCTTTTTATTCCTAAGTTCCTTCAAAATCTCATTGCCCATCTAAACTGCATGTTTTCCTCTTTGACTTATCTTTCTGCATGCAGGGACAGTCTGTTCCTGCGCCCCCAAGATACCTGTTTTGAAGCACATCCACTTTTCATGGACTCCTTCATTTTTAAGGGCTGCTTCCCAAGGAACTCTCTGAATATGTCTCCTAAATAGGCCAAAGTCCGCTCTCTGGAATGTAGAATTCTTATTGATGCTCCTTCTGATTTCACCAGATGTTGAGAACTCTATAATTTCTTGATAACCCTGCCCTAAGCAGCCTCTAACCACCATATCTCCCACCAGCCTGTCTCTACTTGCAAACAACAGGTCCAACATAGTCTCTTCCCTGGCGGGTTCACTCATCAGCTGTGACAAAAAAGTTGTCCTCCACATACTGCTGGTGACAGAAGTGCTTAGCAGAAATTAGAGTTCCTGCAGGTCAGCAGCGGCAATGTAATTTTTACTTACTGCTCTGTTTAACAGATGTTAACAAATTACATTTAAATGGAAGAAAGATAGTAAGCCAATAGCTCATTCTACGCTATTATTGTAGCAGTATCTGGTTCTCTAAAAGTCAGCAGTACTGCATAGCTTGCACTCTTGTAGGCAGCACTTCAAATGAACAACACCTGCAATGATATAATTAATTTCCATCACTCTCATAATTATTATTCATAAATAGTCTTATATTTATAAACATGAAAATTATAGAAATAGATAAGTAGATCATAGCACCAGCAAAAGGCTGACCATCAAGTGTTTTTCCACATCTCTCCATAGTTATTGTATTTTTAATGGATTTTAAATGGATTTATGTTCTTAAAAGGACTCTCACCCTAAAGTCGAATTTATTCATGGATTTTTATGAAAACAGATAATCACTAAAACAGGCTACTCTCAGCTACCTAAGATCTTTCTGTGTAACCAGTCACTCAGCCCAGTGGAGAAGTTACAGCATAAATGTAGATTTGTTCATAGCTAGGAATGTCCCACCAGTAAATGCTGTGAATGCTGGGTTTGCATAATTAGCACATGCTAACTTTGACCTTGTGTTTTGGGCCAGCAGGAGTCCTATATAAAATTTATAAAGTTTATTTAAATTTTCACAGTTAGACTTACATTGAGAAGAAGTACATCCAGAAAGTCTGTTAGGGCTGCTTTCTTCTGAAGGTCTTGATTCTGCAAAGAGAAAAACTCATGATCCTCAAAGGGAATGGGAAGATGATTACATCTTGTTAAAGAAAGCCGTATTACATCATACTGACCAATTTTAATTGACAGCAAAGCAATCTCTGATTGGGCAGGGAACAGTCTGTCTCTTGGCCATGGCAAAAAGCCTGTCATTCAGAATATACTTGAAGCACTCTTTATGTTAATTTCTGTAAATAGATAAAGGGATGCACCTCTAA
This sequence comes from Melospiza melodia melodia, assembly GCF_035770615.1. Lineage (NCBI taxonomy): Eukaryota > Metazoa > Chordata > Aves > Passeriformes > Passerellidae > Melospiza > Melospiza melodia. Next base: position 24,029,612 of record NC_086226.1, read on the forward strand.
TACATTTTACTTTGAAGACAGCTGTGATGATAGGAAACCTGATTGGGCAAGTGGTATAGCCTTAGAGAACAGCTTCTGAAGGGAGAGGAAAGCATTAAAATAGGCAAAATGGTAATTTGAGAGGTAATTTAATTTTGTGAACACTGTATGGCTTGTGAGGCTCCACATGAAATGCTGATGAGTGTCCACAACAAGACTGCAAGGATGGGAGTGGAGCCTCCTGCCTGTTTCTGTGTCTTTTTATTTTAGTCTTGTAAATTTAAAATGCATTCAGTCGTGAAGTGACACAAGTAAATTGAAATGTAATTTAATGCCTAAGATAATGTTCTATTGCTCTCTTTGTGTTAACATTGTCAGCCTTAATATTTCATTCCCTTACATGCAGCAATCCAAGCAATTCCTGTAGTTAGAATCAAGTTTCCGTATTCTTTCTTGAATATCAAAGAATTTTCATGAAGTTGAAGAATGCTTCATTAAAGAAAAAAGATGCATGGAATAAGACAGAAGGATTACAGTTGTGGGGGCAGGAGGCAGATCGAGGGGGGAAAAGGGAAATAACAAGAAACCATCAATACATTGTATGGTAGCACTGTGCATATATTTTGTACTGGGAGCAGGGGGTGGGGGTGGAAAAAGTGGCAAGCAAGACAGGGAAGGACACAGCATCACAGAGGAGGAAAATAATTCTTTTAACTGTTAGGAGTTATATAAGAGTTATATAAACTGTTATAGGATTTATTGTAATTAATTGACTAAAATTTGCTCTTTGATCAGTAATAATAGCCTTAAAATACAACCAGGAAAAAGCCTTAACACTAAAGTGAAAAATCTGTGTCTTTTACAAACTTATTAAGGAAAGTGGATCTCAAATACTGCTCATACATAACTACAGATATTCAATTAAGGATACATGTGCACATGGAATTAGCTGTTCCTTCCGTTACATCCCACACTAAACACCGAAAGAATCAAGAACAGCACAGCTCTTGATTGTTCAGATTCCAGGATCAGTTTATTAAAACGACCAGATCCTGCTGCCGTCAGTGATCACAAGGTAATCCTAAACTTAAATCCGCGTGTGGTTCTCAGACCAGGCACTGAACCTCCTATTTCTCTTGACGGCAGTGTCCTATGGGCCCAGCTCAATCCCCAAAACTCTTCTATATGGTTAGCAACTCCCTCTCGTTTTCAGCTTCATGATTCTACAAATCCCATGTTCAGAGGCCAAACTTTCCTTATTTTCATAAGTCATTCTCCAGGTTAACAAAATCTTGTGGGGAACTATGCATTGACATGCCAAATTCAATCTGTGACTTAACTTCCTTTAATACCTGTACATAGTCCTGTCAACCCCTAGGTGGAAAAAAATCACACAACTAATATACTACCCTAGGAATTTCCCTACCCCTTAGGATTTGGCTAACTCAAATGCTATGCCCTCCTACAAGACAGCATTCATATGATACTTAGTAGAATCGCAGAACCTCGTAAGTTAGAAGTGACTTCTAAAAGTTATCTAGTTTGGTTCTAGTTCAAAAGCAGTTCAGTCAGAGCAGATTGTTACATTATGTTCAGTCAAGTTCTGGCAATCTGCAAGAATTATTTTCCCACATCTCTCTGAGCAGAATCTCAGATTTTCACTGTTTTCATCCCAAATTGCTCAAGGTAAAGTGAATAAGCAAAATAATAGGTGTTCTTGTTGAAAACTTTTTAGCTTCTGTTTACAAGAAAAACAAGTACCTGTACTGTGCGTATTTGCTGACAGTCCTTAATTTGGTATCCCCTACTGCTTAGCACCCTACCAGACTCTTCTATTTACCTCTGTGCTGTTTCCAGTGTTGAGCCACACTATAATCCTGTTACACAGTGATGAGTTGGCCTAGATAAGATTTTGTTAAAATATGTATTTCTGAATACTAATAGAGTGTGTTTAATTTGATGTGACCATATACTGTATTTTATACACTTTTTCCACACAGTTGATGATTATAAGAAAGGGGGGAAGGGGAACAAAAAAAAAAAAGAGAAAAAAACCCCAACCTTGCCTAAAGAGTTCAGCTCGGCTTTCTATTTTTTTATACTTATTTTCATACTTCTGCTTCATACTTTTCATGCTTGTTCTTTTAGAAAGGATTTGATGGGAAAATGAGAGCTGTAACAATACTTTTTCTCATCACTTGCCACTCCTGCCATAATGCACAAACAAGCAGAAGATGCCAGTCATCAGAACCTTCTCTAGATCTCTTTTTTGGCTCTTTGTGATGGGAGGCATCCTGAACTGGACCACTCCTACTTATTCAGCAGAAGCGGAATAGGAATTGTTGTGAGACAGTCTTGTAGGGAGCACTTCATAGTGGAGTTGTTTTCAGTGGTGGGTGGGTGGGAATCTGTTATCATTCACAGGGGTTATGTATATGTTTAGAAGTTTTAGCCCAGTGGTAACTCTCCCACTTGTCATCCCCATTTCCCTTTTCATGTTACCTCTCCTATTCTGACATACCAACAGCCTTCATTCCTTAGCAAGAACAGCACTCTCTTGTACAGTAATTAGAACGGATGAAGAAAAATAAGATCCTTACATATTTAATAACTGAATGTAAAGAACAGAAGATACTGTATCAGTTTGCATAGCCATCCCAGTATTTTCATACATACCTCAGGGTCTTTTTCCATCTTTGCTGACAGTTTACTTCTCTTAACTTTTTTATAAAGTACATTTCAAAACATGTAACACTTTATATATTCCAGATTTCCTAAAAGGCAGAGTCATTTCAACTGCACTAATTTATGGTAAAATTTTCACATTAAATTGTCTTAACAAATATGCAGAAATCCAGAAATCTTTGTCAACCTTCAAGACCAAAGAGATGCAATATATTTTTTTATCCCAGATGGCCCAAAAAGTGCTCAGAAAATTCCATCTACTTTGACACAGTTTCTGAGTATATCTCATTTTTGTGGCTCAGACACTGGAAGGAAGAAATGGTTGCTGCTCATTCCAAGATCAGTGTTGATGCCTTGTGATGCATGTAGAATGCCAGCTGGGACCACTCAGCTGAGTAATATCAATGAGTATCTGAGCATCTTGCAGGATTCCCTTTAGCCTTTCTAAATATGCATGCTTTCTGCTTGTATTGGTGTCAGGCAACTTGGTGGGGAAAGGAAGGAAGGGGAGGGGAAAGGTGGGAAGGGGAAGGAGAAGGGGAAGGGTAAGGGGAAGAGAAAGGGAATGAGGAAAGAAAAGCTTTTGCGTGATGAATTATTAAATGTTAGATGAAAGAGTCAATGCACTTTCAACATTCTTAGCTATATCCACCCTTAATTGGATGCAGATGGAGAGACATGAGATCAGGTACCAAAACCAGCCCTGTTTCATAGGCACAAAATGCCAACTAGGAGAACATCTTGAGTCTATTTCAGACATTCCAGAAGCTATATGTACAAGTCACACACAGTATTGCACACCCTTATTTAGACACATGAGTAGTCAAGACCAAACTCAGCAATGAATGAAATTTCTCAGGAAAGACATAGAGAGAGGAACATAAGTCTTAAAGGTAAGAAATTTTCAGATACAGCCATGGAGTTCACATATCTGCAAGGTTCAGGATCACAGAAAAATCCAAAGAGCAGTTATCAGATTTCCTAAAATTGCCCAGAAAATCTCTCTGAGAAATGCTCTTTCCCCATTCAGGAAGGAAAATATCATAGAACACCCCTCACTACAGACTTCAATGGCCTTAAAGATCTAATCTGCCAAAGACAGATGTTTTAATAAAGACTTCTAGAAGGAAAAATATTCCAGAAGGTGGAATCATCCATGACGAATGCACAAACTAACTAACTAACATTTATCATTGACTGTGAATTGCTTTGTCATGGAGATCTACCTCCCAGGGCCTCTCAGCAGCACCTTCTATGAAAAACCTAAAAACAGCTCTTTCCTGCAAGAAAAAAAGGTTTTGAAAAAAATTTTGAAAAAAGATTTTCAAATACCTTTTTTAATGTGCTAATATTGTTTTCTCAGGGGTTCCATTGCTCTGAAGTGTGATTAACATTTGATATTAAAATAATTAAAATAAGGTAGTTGAAGCTGATATTTGGAATGTTGCTTTTCAAATTGCTGTTTTCACTGCTTTAAAAACTGTCTCATTACCGCCACTCATATTCAGGGTTACTTTTACTTCAATTACTAAGACTTTTTGGGTTATCTTGTTTGGGTTTTAAAGAAAATAATTATTCCAATCAGCTGTGATGAACAGCACTCATAGTTTACAATTTTCATTATTAATCTGGCAATTGTGATATGACAGTCCCTAGAAACAGCATTTTCAATAAGAAAAAAAAAAGTTGTGGAAAGGATAATTAGATTTTATGGCATACAGAGAAATCACACTACTAGTTTTTACACCAGATCATGGAATATTTTTTTATATTTCCAGGCAGTATGTAAAAATATTGCATACAGCACAAGGAAAATTATGTGTCCACTGAAATTTGGCTGTGAAATTAAAAATAATAAAAATAATAGTCCCATTTTTATCTGCCTACAACAGTTGATCTATAATCCACTCCAATGGAAGGTGGCAGATTTTGCAAGACAACAGGTTAGGGCTTTCAGGCTAATGTGTTCTTGTGCACCAGGACAATGCAAAAGAATCAATGCAAAATCCTCAAAAATATTCCATTAACAATTTCAAAATGTTGTTCAATGCTTGTTTTGTGAGCCCATAAACACTGCTGCACCAAGAAAAACCAATCCAAGAAATTGATTGAAGCAGTTGGTCAGTTTCCTTCTCATTCTTCTCATTGTCCTCACATTGCAGCTGTAGGCATTTATCTACTGGTGGTCTTGCCAAAACCTTTGCAAAAGCTGCTTAGTGGTTGGTTGTTGGCTTGTAAAACTGAGACTGATTGTCAGCAAAATGCGAAATGTGACTCCACAAGCTGCAGTTGTTTTAAAATGACCATCATCACAGCATTGACCTTGAAAATTATGAAGGCTCACTGGTAAGAGTTAGATCACAGATACTTATATCCTCTGGGCTTTTATATTTACATCTGTTTTTGCCCAGTTTTGGGGGGGAAGTAGTACACAAGCATCACTGAAGGTATAGCGTGAGAGAATCAAGTGAAAAAAAGATACTCCCTGTACACTGGCTGCATAGATAGTGACCTGGTAGCAGCATATCATCAAGCAGTATTCAGCTCAGCATCAATTAGATATGCCAAATATAAGAAGGCCTTAATGTTTCAAGGACCATAACATACATTTTTAAATTTCATTTTTTATCATTTCCAAGTACTTGGTGCTTTTACACATCTTTTGAAACACCAGAATGTTTCGGTCTCACAAGCAAATGTGACCCCAAATGTAAAATCTATCCTTACCTCACAATTTGGCTATTAAGTTCATATTTTCCATCTACTTCAGACTCTTCTTTATCTGCCTCCCAAAACACACTAGTTCAAATCCCATTTAACTAACTATGAGCATACTTACAATTATGTCTTACACATAGAGCAGATTTGACCAAGGCATGACTAAGAAATAAAACTTCTATTAAAATCAGTACATTATTAATAAATATCCTTTGTTGTTCTTTGTCAGCTCTAAGAGAAGCCAATATTCTAAGCTAAGCTAAGTTAAACACTGCTCCATGAAGCAGTGACACCACACTAAATTAAAATCTGTTAAAAGGATATGCCTGCTAGGAGGAATTCCCATTCTTTATCTATAAGACTTTGCATTTTATAGGTTTCTAGTTTATGTTTAGTCTAAATACTTAGAGGCTCTACTCTTTAATTTTATGTATACATTGATTCTACTGTGTCTCACCACACCTAATGAGCATGTTTGGTTCTTTGTCAATAGAAACTAATGATTAAATGAAGAAAGGTAATCAGATTGAAATAAAGATAAGAGATATTTCTTTTATACTAGACAGGAATACAGTATTGTCAATGCCTTTACCTGTGAAAGAAAAGTTAGATCCAGTCTCTTGTATCTTGTTTGATACCAACAGGCAAGGCCTTCAGGCAAGCATTGCTTCAAAGGCAATGCAAAGGTATTCACAGACGTACCACTCAATTTGTGAGACAAGATAATGTTTTACTCCATGTACAAATGCTCATTATACATAAAGGAAAGCAATCACATCCTGTCCCGCTTTCTGTGAATGATAACTATTTTTAGTGCTGAAAATCCTTGAGAAATACACTGCAGCAGAACAGAAGGAGCTTTTCCCACTTTAACAGAGCTTTCATGTGTATCGTCAAAAAATATGGAAAGTATGGAAACATAAATTTCTTTGGAATGTGAGTAAGAGAACAAAGAGACTTTGGATGTTTTCACTAGGGAATAAGTAAGCAAACTAAAAGAGTGCAGCAACAGAAATCGTTACTCTTTTTTCCCCTCTTTATTGCTGACAAATTTGTATAGCCTATATTAACAAAATTCCCCACTGAATCACACTGAAGAATGTGATTAGAGTATGGCTTACAATTTTTGGTACAAAGTGAGCTCCTCTGTGATGTATCTTAACTAAAAACAAAAAATGCCATGCATCTTGCATTAGTACAAAACAACCATAAAAGAAATAGAGTATGTATATCCATTAGAAAAAGAGAGAAATTTTTTTAACAAAGTGTTGTTATTATTATACTGCGCTTTCAACTTAGTTCTCAACATAAACTGTTTGTATAGTGGAAGAAATACATATTCATTATAAATGGTGTAGACAAAATTTATAGAAACAAATCTCTATATTTTTCCCTCTCATTTCAGAGCTAAGTGACTATTGTGTCCTTACTCTTAAGCATAATTAAAGTTTGCTGAATTATTAGTAGTTTGTATTGCATATTGATTCATTGGAAATCATTAATTACATTACAAAATCAAAAGTACGTGAAAGAAAATTGTGTAGAAGAAGGAATTAAATCACTGTGACAGTTGAACTTTTAAGAGACAAGGCACAAAATGTGCTTGTACTGCTTTTCAGTGAATTTCAAGTGGTAATTTTTTCAAAAGTTCAATCCAGTTTGTTTATTTAAAAACCAAGCAAACTTAATCTGCAGACACAAATTTTTTATGTCCTCCGCTCATCTCTCCTTACATATTGGGCTGAAAGTCTAAGTCTGTAGTGAGAAAATGGGAATGCAAGCCTTGGAATTATCTTGACAATGCCTTCAGGTTGGAAATAACTATCACTATGGATCCATTTCATCTGTACCTGGTCCTTTAAATTGACCAGACTCATAACTAGCCCTCACATACTCCAATATCACAAAATAAAACATTTCTCTTTTCTTGACTCCCTAGTGATGTGCCCCTCTATCAACCTTCACCAAAACCTCATTCTCAGGATACCAAAACGAGAAATCTTCAGACTAGATGTACAGCTTAATACTTTCTTTTCTCACAAAAAATGCTGAAATTTCTAACAGGATTTGTGAAGTATTCCTGCAAGTGGTAACAATATTGCCAGCAACCTTATCTTCTCCCAGTGAGTGCTGGTCTCTACTGGTAACTGAGACAGTGATAACCATGAAAATAAATAATGTGTTTGAATCTTAAACTTACCAGACCCTGGTTAACACTGCCACGGCTAACCATTCTCTTACCTTAGTGCTTGAGTAGCCCTCTTGAAAATGGAAGAGACTCAAGTGTAAATGATTTCACCGTTTCAGTGAAAAGCAATCACATTTGTGCCTAGTCCATTTGGAATTCAATCTGGCAAAGGACATCAAGAATAAAAGGAAGGGCCTCTTCATATGTATCAATAACAAAAGGAATATAGTGGGGAATATGTAGGCCCACCATTGAATGGAACAGGCACCCTTGCAACAGAGGTTGCAGGTAAGACTAAGAATGCCTTCCTTGCTTCAGTCTTCACTATAAAGGCTGGCCTCAGGAACTCCTGACCCAGGAGACCAGGAAGAATGCCTGAATAAAGGAATACTTCCCCTTGATAGAGGAAGATCAGGTTAGAAACCATCTAGGCAAGCTTAACATCCACAAGTCTGTGGGCCCCGAAGGGATGCACCCATGAATGCGGAGGGAATAGATGGACATTATTGCTATTCCACTCTCAATCATCTTTGAGAGAGCATGGCAGTCAGGAGAGATGCCTCAGGACTGGAAGAAAGAAAATGTCACCACAATCTTAAAAAAAGGACAATCTTCTAAAAAAATTAATTTAGTCATTTCTCTAATAAAAATATCAGAATTAATCTATTTGTTTTCCATATTTACAGAAAATTTCCCTTTTTTTTAATTATTAGTCTGTGGTGACTCAAAATGAAAGTAGCATCTCTTCACATCCCTCTTTAGGTGATTTTTTATTTCTTTATTCACTGCATGAATTCTTGCTCATGGCATGGACATGTGCACTCTTTCCAGGGTAAAAATCTGGCTGGATGGCCAGGCCCTGAGAGTGGTGGTGAATGGACACACATCCAGCTGGCAGACAGTCACCAGTGGGGCTCCCCAGGGTCAGTGCTGGGGTTAGTCCTTCTTGTCCTGTCTGGATGAGGGGATCAAGTGCATCCCCAAACAGTTTGCAGGTGACACCATGTTGGGTGGAAGTGTTGATTTGTCTGAGGGTATGAAGGCTCTGCAGAGGGATCTCAACAGGATGGATCAATGTTGCAAGGCCAGTGGAATGAGATTCAACAAGACCTAATATCAGGTCCTGCCCGTGAATCACATCAACCTTACAGAGCACTACAGACTTGGGGCTGGAAAGCTGCCACTGCTCAGCAGCTGAACACGAGCCAATCATGCCAAGGTGGCTAAGAAGGAGTGGCCCCTGGCCTGCATGAGGAACAGTGTGGCCAACAGGACCAAGCCAGTGACCTTCCCCCATTATCAGAACTGGTGAATCTGCACCTCAAACCCTGTGTCCAGTTCTGGACCTCTCACTAGAGAAAGGACATTGAGGGGCAGGAGTGTATGCAGAAGGGCAACAGACCTGGGAAAGGGTGCGGGTCAAATGTCTGGTAAGGTGCAACTCAGAGGGCTGGGGATGTTCAGCCTGGGGTCCACTCAGGATGGCATTTAGCACTGTCCAAAACCCCTTATCAGTAAGCTGTAGACAGGTGTGAAGTGATCTCTTCTCCCAGGCAGCAAATGATGGGGAAAGAGGACAGTGTCAAGTTGTTCCCCAGGATTAGATATTAGGAAAAATTTCTTCACCAAAAGGGTCATCAAGTACTGCAACAGGCTGTCCAGGAAAGTGGTTGAGTCACCAACCCAGGAAGAATTTAAAGGCTTGTAGATGTGATGCTTATGGACATAGCTTAGTGGTAGACTTGGCAGTGCTGGATTAACATCTGTACTCAATGATCTTAAGGATTTTTCTAACCTACATGAACCTCTGTGATTCCTGATTCTGAAATAAATTTGTGACAAAACATATTTAATAATTCTTATTAAATATGCATCATCATCTGTGTTACAATTCAGGTCATTTTAAGGTCTCTAATTGACATCATTTCAGTGTGACAGAATGACAGTTACCTATAACAGAAGTGCTTTCATATTGTCTAATGTAAGATAAGGAAAGGAAAGCTCCACGGTTTCTTAAATATCTCTCTGGATAAAAGCAGTTTTCCCTTATATCACAAATGAGGACATTTGAAATATATTAAGTATGAAGCCTCCAAATATTTGTGTAAGACTGCCACCTCTTACTCATTACATGGACTGCTAGAGATATAAAAGCATATGTGAACATCTTGAAGCACACAAAATAATAAAAAAAAATTGAAAAAATATAAGCATATGTTTGATATATTTGCAGTACATATTAGAAGCTTTAAGCATTGGAATAAAAAACACAGATGAGTTGACCATATGGTTTCACTAGGGCAAACATGCACAAATAAAAATCTAATTCTTAGATGTCTTTCTGAGAACAATATTTTAATACAGATAAAAAATACCTAAAGGTTAAGGGACATTGCAGGTATACAGGGGTATTTCTGTAGTGGTATATAGGGAGATGGCAGCTGTAAAACCAGGGATCTCATTGGCATAACAGTAGGTAGGGATTTGTCCTACATGCTGATAAATTGATAATATCGTTGCACACATAATCCAAAAAAAGTAAATTATTTCTCTTCCATGACTAAATATTGGTCTGGAACCAAGATAGCGAGACAGCACAAAATAATCCCAATGTATAACTGCAGAGTCCAACTCAGTGTACTGGCAAATCCATGGAATAATGCATGATTTCAGCAAATCCCATCATCCAAAATAAACATTTGAATATGGCATCAATTTACGACTAACAGATCAGAGTTTTTGCAATACAGCCAATCCAATCTTCCAAATCATAAGAAAACAAAATTAAAAAAAAAGACTCACAAGACCGGCAAGAGTTAGTGAGAAATGGCCAGTGAGATAAGAAAAGAATCAATCATGGCAAATATCTCTGACCAGCAGAAGCCCTATGAGTCATAGATATATTATTACATAGAGAATTTTTCTCAGTTTCTAATATTATTTCCTGCATTTTGAGATTTGGTCACATACATTGCTTTATGACTTTTTTAATATAAAAATAAAATTCAAAATTGAGAGTCTTGTGCAAAAAGCAGTCTGGCAAACTGTATTTTATAGTGGAAGGTGCAGAGAGGATAGAAAAGGAGATCTCAAAGATCAGTGCTTTAAGGAACTTTCACTGGTCAATATATTATGTTTTCTTTTATACTTTTTGATTATTTATTTTTTCCCAGCATTTTGTCCTATATATGGATTGCAACCAAGTAGTTTTGTCCTTTTTCTCAGCCAGATCAGTTGGGCAAATACTCTGGCATCATGTTTAAATGAGTTCACCCTTTATGGGCAAAGCAAAGTTTCTGCTCACATATGAGAGACAGAAAATGAACATTGCCTTTTGCAAATAACTCTTTCAATATGCAAGTTATTTTTATTTCATAACATCTGTAGCCAGTGCTTAAAATATTTTGGTCTTTATTCAGTACATCATAGAGGCAATTGCTGAATTTTAAAACTTAGTATAAAACTTCATTATTTTCGAACAATATGTTTATGTTTTGTTTCATTAGCACAAAAGAACTAAGAAAGAGTCTTGCTATCTGTTAAACATGACCAACACTGCATATTGATCAGGTCTGTCTGTGCAAATTTAGGTGCATACCTTCAGATGTAAACATAGGTAAAAAATGTGCTGATATACTTTTTTTATCTGGATTAAGTACCTTTTTATTAGAATAACCTATTTCAAGAGGAAATTTTTTGGAGAATAAAACCTTGGGAGATTTTACTTGATTTTCTAGTTTGTAGCAAAATCAGAGTATTTATACTTCCAAACGTGAGTTTTCATTTCAACTGAACAAACCCTGTAATGGTGAGGAATTAACAATAGTCTTGGTATTTGCAATGGAACCAAGGCAAAAAAGGAAAAGCTCCCACTGCAGCTTTTGAAATTAGAGAAACTGTCAGACAAGCAGTAGAAGTAGGAATAACATCAGCACAAACAGTTGTTTTTAGTTGACCTTTCCGTCACTGATGACACTAAAACATTAATTCAGTTTAGCAATTGACTGACTTGTTGTGTACAAGATGTTGAGGATATACCAAATTGTTGATGAAAGCCCAGTTTAAGCTTCTGGAAAGATATTCTAACCTTTACAGCTTTTCTCCACAGGCAACAGTTAGTATGAACAATAATAACCGTTCTCTGTGGAGAGTTGTAATAACAATAATGTCCTGGCAAAATCCGGCAACAATGAAGATGAGAAGTGTTTGGAAAATATTTTCATCTATTACAGAATTTCTTATCAAAATCTGTCAGACCAGTCAGTGTTGGGTGACACAAAATCATGAAGAAGCTCAGCTGATACTGTGAGCAAATGTACTCGGAACAGTAATCAGTAAACAAAAAAACAAGGAATCTGTTTATTCAGACAGGTTCAAGAAACTCAAGCAAATAAGGCACAAGATAGTGATATCTGTCACTATCTAATCACTTCAGTTTTCAAAACCAGTTGGTAATATTTGTGTTTGTGCTAAAAATCTCAAAATCATCTATTTTCTGCTGTTAAAACAACCAATGCAGCCATCATATTACATAGTTGGCTTCACTGATTCTAAGGTAGTACCTGGGATTCACATAGTAGTTTAGGAACAAAATCAGTAAATAATTGCCAATTTCCTTCATCCAATATTGTCATTTGTTCAGAATGTCATTTACCAATAGTTTTCAAAGCATTTTATAAATGTGAAGCTAATCTTCACAGTATTGTTATTAATAGATCAAAGAACTATTTTTACTCTTCAGTTCAAGAAACACTAGGCATATGCCCTTGCCTGATCTTGTATCTACTCTCTTAGCAAATGCAAATGTCGGAAAATGAATAGGTGTTTCTGCTAAGAGAATCACTTGTTTCTTATTCTATATATTTAAATTTGTTTTAATCATCAACACTTCATATATAACACATCCTTTATCCCTCCCCACTGCACACACACTCTAAATTTAATTAAAATAACTGAAATGGAACTACAGATAATTTGTTTTTTAAATAGACTGCCACATGCTCCATTTACATAAAACCCATTAGTTTGCATTAAATACAAATTAGCTGCTGATATGAGTTAAATCACATATAAATAGTTCAGAATAGCCTCAAACCCACACATTTTAATTAATATAACAGTTAAACAGATTTATCAGTAAGGTAATCAAGACTCTCACAGATTCATTCTTCAGTACAAGAGGCCAGAGAATGAAGGGCTGTCCTGTAACACTCTTATTTTACCAACCAAATAAAGGCACAAAGAAGGTAGGAGAAATGCACCAATTCATGCATTTGTAACAAATATACTGCCTTAAAATGATTCTGCAACTGCCACACTAAAGGCAATAGGAACAAAATCTACATTGTGAGAAGAAAATGAAGATGCTGGAAAACTTTTAAGTCTTGAACTTCTGGCTTTTGCAGAAAATTTGGGATATCATAAAAGAACTGTGAAGACACTCTTTTCTCTTACCTTCTGAGCATAAAAGCAAAATATAATATGACAAAAGAAGGATTTAAGACACTTAAGAAATTGTTGTATGATGAAATTACTCATTCAAAACGCCAGGCTCTGACATTTCTCTCCAACAGCTAGAAATACCAGCAAAATAGTGTCATTCCTTGGTAACATTTCCTCATCTTCCAAAATGGTTGCAAGAACACTATCTACATGTGAGTTCTGCAATTAGTCAGCTTGCTGAAACAGAGCAAAACACTGCCAAAAGGTCATCTTAATGACACCCAGGTAGTAAATGTTTTCCCAAGTTTATACCTACACAGGTCCATAAAAGACATTTTGGCATATACTTCAGGAAATTTAAAATTGCAACACATTTTGAGACAGCATATATGTAAACACAACAAAGTGGTATCCCTGAGTTCTTACAGAAATTCAAAATTCACAAGATTAGAGGGCTCTTTATATGGTGGTGTTTAACAAATCAAAGAAGCAGCACCCTTGGAAAACACCAGGAATTCAGTACCACTGTAATGAAAGAAAAAGACACACACAAAAAAAAGGTAGTTAAGTAGTCAGGCTACATTCTTTGGCAGAATGGAGAGCAATTGAAGTAGCATTATTGTAGGAATTGTACAACCATTACAGTTTTTGGACAAGTTGGACTATCAGATGTCGCAAATGATTAACTTTGTTTTGCTGCTACGGTTACACAAGGGCATAGACAATACTGAAGGACTGGACATCCAGTTTAATATCAAGTGTAAGAAGCTGAGTCACATCATCACTCTATGAAAAAGCCAGGTCGGATACACTATCTTGCAAGGTCAAGCCCTATTTGTGCAAAAAATTGAGCTGTAATTAGTCTTCCATCCAGACAGTAGAAAAGTTCATTCCTGAATAAATGCCATAGCATTAAATCTGCTTTTTGAGTTGCTCAATGTTTTTAGGATATGGTCCTTAACTTGCATTTTTTTTAAAAAGTAAAGATAACTTTTTATCAATTCCAAATAAAGGTGTATCCAATACACAGGGGTTTGACAGAAACATCAAAACTAAAATGCCCTGATTGTAGAATTCAACATGGTATATAGGTATTTATATTTAACAGAAGGAGAATTTGATCTGATGTTTCTAATTAGGCATGCATATACACTCAAAGTAATTCTATTCTGTTCAGTCAGGAAGAACAGAGCATAATTAGCAAAGAATTAGTCATCCTAGATTCACTGATTCATCTTAGCAGTGTTTTACATAAAGTATTAATATACAGTGCATAATATGCTATGTGTCTTAATTTTAAAATGATTTAGGAATTTTAAATGCAAGCAAGGTTCTCTAATGTATTACAACTGACACTAATATTCCAAAGAAATGCTCAAAGATTACAATTAAAAACAATTACTAGATATAAGTAAAAATTAGGAAAATATGCTACATGATAGCATCTTTAAAAAGAAAGAGGAACGTTCATTATTCATATTAAAACAAAAAAATATATTTCATATCACATCTGTTTAACATGGATGTTCACATTTTGCTACCCAAGGCAATGGAACAGTCTTAATTCTATTTGCATCCCTCCAGAGAGGTAACTACCCATAAAGACTAAGTAATTTTACCCAATGAATATCAGTGAAGTAAACAGTAACATAACAGCTATTTTGCTTCTTAAAAGCCAGTTTTTGGTGTAAATTATTCATTGTTAGAAACAGCAGGATAGCTTATGTCAGTTACATTAGTGTCGTATTGTGTCTGTTCCAAGATACAACAGACTAAAATAGGTGTGATGTATCACAACAAAAGGTGAAGCACGAACAGACAAGTAACCCCCAAAATACCCAAATATTTTCAATAAACCTGGTAACTCAATGTAGGAACACAACTGAAGAAAAATCTAACCTTTTTCAAAAACTGCAATCACTAATCAAAGATCCAATCCTTGAAAACTTTTAAGTACAACTAATCAGAGAAGATTTGTGAAAACATCATTACTCAGGCCTAGGATCAAGTTAACTTGACTGAAATACATTCTCAACTGCTTTGCTATATTTCAACAAATAAATGTTTTCTCTCCAAATCTAAAAGCTCAACAAAAATTTTCATATGCTATGGCAGGATGCTTACATAAAATTGTTTCAGATTGATTATTTGCTATAATCTAAAGTCCTGGGAAACTCCTGAAAGCAGATATTTCTTATAAGGCTACATAGTGATGTAATCAATTCTATTTTAAAAATTTGATTTGGGCTAAATTCTTAACACCTCAAATTAGTTTCTGAAATTCAGAGGTTTCGTCAAAACAGAACTTCTAACAGTTATTTCTTTTCCTCCCCCATCCTTTTTTTGTTATTTCATTGATTTTCCTAGAATGTGGTAAGACAGCCTTCTCAAAAACAATGAAAAGAGATAGAGAAGTTACTTCACACTGGCACTGACTCAAGGCCTTTCTATTTATACAGGCAGCATTGAAGTTATATTTCAGTCAAATCTAGTTTCATTAAATGACATTGTAGATACAGTTTGCTCAGTTTTGAACAGCAGTTGCAGTGTAATTAGAACCACAATAGAATAATGGGCATATTTTATTAATCAAATTCCAGTATCAAGCTGGCTGCTGTAATAATGGGAGCAATTATTGACTGATTAACTGTTCAGCTGGAAACTGACCCTATCTGAATTCTGTCTTTCCAAAAGGAACCTCAAAATAATATTTTGAGGCAGAGACCTCAAAATAACTTCTTTCTAGCTCTTCCATGACATAGAGCCATGCCAGGTACTATAAAATGTGAGGCATTAAATTTTCCAAATAAAGAACAAAAGAATGTAAAAATGTCAGAACTTCAAAATATAAGTCAATAAAAAAGTCTGCTGTGAACTGAAAATGCATGATTTACCCTCTAATAGTCATGAAACTTTCTGATAAACAATGAGAATTTGCCCAGGATGTAACTGTGTGTAACTCCTACCAATGTGAAAATATTTAGGTCTTCTGTTTAGAATCTAAAGAGATCTTCATGAATTATAAGTTTCCACAGGTACCCATGGAGAGGTTAAAGCCAACTAAAAATTTGTGTGATTCTCACAATACCAAGGTGAAAATATGCCCAGCAGTTGATAGTCTGTGTGCCATGTACAAAGTCCTATTATTTCCTCTTAATTCTGGAAGCAATGCAAAGCAAAATAACAACCACAACAACAAAGAGAGGAGAGGGTAATGGGTTTTTTCCCACCTGGATTTCCTGAAAAAGGAATATGACATTCTTGTTGACTTCGAATAGCTTCCCTCCCAAGACTTTCATTCTGAACTGGCAGTTTTCTGTATTGCTTCTGAGTTGATCAGGGAAGCATCTAAAAACCATATTCAAGCAGAAATTCGTTCTGTCATCTAAATCTCATGACTGCAGCAGCAGACCAGAAATGCTACGGAAGCAACAGCTCCTTCAGAAATACCTGGGTGTGGTGGTTTGACCAGGATAAGTGGGAATTCTGGGATGCTGTGGTCAAACCAATGGGTGCTCAGATTTTGATATTGGCACCTGGTGTGGCCAGTGGGGTTTGGACACACCTCCGAGAACACACAGGGGTTAAAACCAGAGCTTCGGGCCTAGGAGTTTCTCTTGGGACTCTGAGGGAAAGAGGTCAGATCTCCCTCCCCCGTCCAGCTGCTGCTGTTGGGCGGGGGAGGGGCAGCCCTGCAGTAGGCCTGGGCCTGGACAGAGAAGGGGGTGAGGAGGCCCTTGAGGATGGAAGGGTGGAAGAACCCCAGGAGGCATCGGGCAGCCACCCCCACCCCCCTGTCCTCCCAGGAGAGAGAGAGGGAGAGCCGGCGAGGACGGAATGTGATAGCAGCCGGCCAAGGAAGAGAAGGGGGCGAGTGCAGCGAGAAGATGCCCGGCCGGAGCAGCAGCGAGTGTGGGAGTGCCGGAGCTCTGGGACAGGCAGAGACTGAAATTTTTAACCCCTTTCTTTCATGACTGGGACCTCGCAAAAATGCTGATCCTCCTCGGAGCTGAATAAGAAGAGAGATAAGAGATGAGATAACAAGGACCTGGCCCGAGGGAAGTGGAGAAGACTGGCTGAGTGGAGAGAGAGATAATTGGAGTGGCCTTTTGGCTGGACTTTTCTTGTTGGCCATAGACTGAACCAGTTTTATTCCTGTGGCACAGAGACTGCATTTAGGGGGAGGCAGTGCCTCACAACCAGGAGGGTTCAGTGTGGGTACCCCTCGGCCTCAGGGGGTGGGAAAAAATGAGGGGGACAGATGTCCCAAAGCAAAGACTGTGCCTTTTTGGAGTGAGACAAGGCATCCTTAAAAGACAACCCTAAAGCAGCTCTGGTCCATGCACAGTGGTGAGAGCACTGGGCATGGAAGGAAGATGTCACAAATGGCAAAATGACTTTCTGGGCGGTGCTGAGTGACATGGAAGCACACGAGGTTTCAGTGTGTTTCCAGGGAAAGCCTACGGTGCAAGAAGGACTCCTCTCCTCTTGGTGAACTGAAGTTTGAGTATTCTAAAGGGTGGTGCTGGACTGGGAGTTGGTGATTTGGGGGAATGTACTGGATTGGGAAATTTTGGTGGTGGAGAGGAGGAAAGTGCTTTTTGTAAGGTTTTCAATTTTTTCTCTTATAGTTTTTTTTCCTTCTTTTCTTGTAGTTTAGGTAATAAAGTTTTCTTTATTTCTAAGCTGGAGCCTGCTTTGCTTATTCCGGGTCACATCTCACAGCAGACACCAGGGAGAGGGTATTCTCATGGGGGCACTGGCTCTGTGCCAGGCCCAAACCATGACACTGGGATACATGCAGCACTTCAGGAGAGCAGAGTACAGAAGAGCTTTGTAGTAGTCAGCACTGTAACAGAAAAAATCAAAACCACTAAGTACAACAACACTATGTTGTGAAAAATATTGCCAGTATTACCAGCTGCTACAGGAAAGTATCCTTCCACTTCTGCTACTGGGAATAAGTATCTTATATCCAAGTGTAGTTTGGCAATGAAGTATCCCACTCTATCTCAATAATGAGGATTATTGTTTAAGTAAATTTGGGTATTCAAATAAATAAAGTGTGCAGTGAGATTACTAACAATGTTGGTGCTTAGATTATGATTATTAGAAGCCTGTTTTGACTTCCCACCAAGGTGCATCTGTTAAATCCTTGTTCTTAGCACAGAAGCTGATTTGTACAAACATGACATAATAGTTCTATTTTGAATTATTTCTGTTCTTTTCTTTCCACCCCAAAAATAAAGGCAAGAATGTATTTTTTCTTTTTAAGCCGAAGAATACACCGCAGCATAAAATTCTCTGGCAGAAGATTAATAAATGGTAAACTCATTACCTAAACTTGTGGTTTCATGGTCAGCTGAAATCTATCTAAATTTATGGTCTCTATTTATCCCTGCCACTGCTCAGTAGAGGTTTGAGGATATTCTTTGGATTATTATGTAGGATTTGTGATGTTGATTCGTGGCTGGATTTGAAGGTTTAAGGGGAGATTTTTTTTTAACAAATAAGGAATTACTGGGGTTGGCAGGGATTATCTCGAAGGGATTCTTTGCTAATAGAAAAGCAGAACTCTGGACTATTGTCAAAAAACCTAAAATAGTATTTTTAGGCAGAAAATTTTTAGGCTAGATAGTCCCTCAGTTACAAATGAAATCATATGATATTTAGATATATAATCTACAGAATTATGCTTTCCTCTGATTATATATTCTGTATCCAAACTACATCTACATTTAGGATCACTAAGCTGGATTGCCAGACTTTGCATATATTCATATAGACTGTTGGTTGGGATGAAAAATTAAAGTAGAATTTGACAATGAGGCTATGTATTCTTATGTATTTAATTACTTTAAGTAACATAGAACCAATTGAAGAGAATGGGTTCACAAAGGAGACAGCGTCCAAGAGATCTTTCACAAGGATTTCACAGCAGAAGCATTTTGTGTAGATTTTTGTTTCATTTAATTTCCTTCTACAATATCCAGACTTTTGTGTTCATGTTTTTAAAAAGACCTGTATTTAAATTACATTATTTGAAGGAGGACTGATTCTCCTTGGGCTGTTTTGAAATCCACTTTTACATTTCTCTACAATAAGAATTGGAATGGTTAGTGATTGTTTGAAATTTAATTTGCATTCATACCTGTTTCAGATGTTTTGAAACTTGATCTAATAACATGTATTGGCTTGGAAAATTTGAACATTTCCTTTACTGGGACTATGAATGAATGAATGACTTCTCCCTTCACAGCAATCCTGGGGATTATGTTAGTGATTTTGATTTGTCAGGAATTCACCCTGAATTTCCATACCTTCATAAGAAATGGATTCTTAAAATACTGAACACATCACCAAGTTACAAGATTGGACAAAGCCAACAAACTATGGCGTGAAAGAAATGCACAACTACTTACCTGTCCAGAGTCCAGGGCATCTTTCCCAAGGGAGGCTGTGAACCATTGAAGTCAGCTGGAGCTTTCTATGTTAAAAGCCATCCCAAAAACCTTGAAAAATTGTGCTGATATTAGGGCTGAAGCTCACCCCCCACCCTGCAGGAACATAATCCTGTTACAATCCTGGCTGTCAACCAGGAAATGAAAATCGAACTGAAAACTCTCCCTTATTTAAATAGCCAAATTCTCAATAACTGGTTGGTACAATTTTTATCTAAAACAATTTTCAGGGAAAGCAGCTATTCTCTTGATGTTCCTCCTATTATAAACCCACATATTCAGCCCACACAGGTTGTGAAACATATGCAGCATTTGGTATGGTGAAGCGAGAAGGTGTTCTTAGTTCCACTGCGCTCTTCAGTGATATGGACCAGGGGAGTAGAGTAGTGAAGGCTGTTTGGTTCAAGAGGTTAATTAAACCAACTGAAATTCTGAAGCATTGTACAAGATAATAAGCTTGGACACTGAAAATAAATGCATAGTGTTTATTTAAATATTAGGGGGAGAAAGGGAAAGGGATAATCAAATTACATTTAAAATCAAGAATTTTCAAGAAACAATAATAAATTGACTCACTGAATAA
Source organism: Melospiza melodia melodia (assembly GCF_035770615.1). NCBI lineage: Eukaryota > Metazoa > Chordata > Aves > Passeriformes > Passerellidae > Melospiza > Melospiza melodia. Next base: position 24,049,668 of record NC_086226.1, read on the forward strand.
TGTGGAATGTTTTCCTCCCTCTGTCTATAAAATACAATTATTGTATCATATGAATCAAGAAATTTACTTTTCTGTGAACTTCTCAGTGAAGTCAGACAGACATCTCCTTTAACTACTGACCTTACAGTGAACAGTATTCCACTGTATCCTTAATAGGTTAGATAAATATAATAATTATATTCTAAATTCATTCTACTACTACTCAGTAATTGTTACATCACAAAAATAAATTTACAAATTTCTTACCAGAATACTGCTATGTGGTCCCTTAAAATAGAAATTCAGATTGTTCCTTACCTGTAGTTTTAATCAGCAGTGCCCATTTATATTCAACCTCTGTCAAGAGAAACACCAAAAGAAAGTTTTCTAGGTGATAGTTAATTAGAAATGTGCCTCCTTAAGTATAGCAATAATTCCATTTCTGATGCAATCTTTCATCTTGCTAAAGGCTTTTTTATCTAACTAAAAATAATGCTAAAGCCTTTTCTGCTTTTAAAAAATATTTTTTCCAAAGTTACTTAGAATTCATAAAGGTAATAACTACTTTTTCATTACATTTTAAAATTGCCTTTTGCATTTTAGCTGAAGGTCTTTTTAAATATGCATTTCTCATCTATTTTTTTGGTAAATCCTAAAACTATACAGTTTGTAGAATATCCAACTTGTAAAGTGAGGCAATATTCTTTCTTTTTAGGTTTTTTTAATCTCTTCATGAGGAACCATACAAAACAATTACATCAGTCTCATATGGCATACACACACAAGTAAATTTCACTGTATTTAGTTTTTCAGATCATAACACAGATTTTTGTGAAGAAACAAAAGGCTGTTTACATGAAGGCACACAAAGTCTGATACTTCTTTCACGCTACTGTAAATAAGGAATAATGTTAATGAAGGAACAACCAAAGGACCAACAAATGTGTTGTGGTAGAATAGAATTTACTATTTTTGTCTCCTGTGTTGTCTAGCTATCAATATTCACATTCTTATATGACACATTTTAATCTGATCAATCTCATACACATTATAACGATATTGAGGTATAGAAATTATCTTCTTTGCCAGAATAAATATTATCTAAACTTTAAAAAATCAACTGTAAATTCAGGAGATAAACAGATACCTACAATAAAAAAGCATAGCTCAACAGAAAATATTTGCTTATAAAAGTATTTCAGCACTTTCTTACCACAAATAAGGAATGAAAGTCTTAAAATAAGGTATGTTTGCTTGATATAATGCCACAATCTTAAAACTGTACCATCATCTAACCCACTCATCTCTAAATGTCCATATTTTCCATACTAGCAAGATAAATCTATACTAAAATTGCACCTTCCCAGGATGAATAGAAATTTTTCTATATTCATCCAGGTCTTAGAATTTTCCTTACAATGTGCATTTTTATGCAATAGCTCTAGGTTCTTTAGTTCTGTAATGTACAGGCCTGAACAAATCTATGTTTGGGATTCTCTTTTTCATTCACACTCTTCTAAGTATAGATTATCTCTACCTCCATGTTTATGCCTTGATTTCAACAGCTTCAATTTTTTTCTTTTAGCCCATCCAATAGAATAAATACGCAAGTTCCAGAGCTCAAACCATTCCCGGGTGTTAATAGTGTGCACACAACCCCAATGCCTGAAGATAGTCCACTAATAAATAACTTGTAAATACATCTATGATCCAGAATCATGTACATACCAATATCTCTTATCCAGTTCACAGACAACTTTTTTTGCATTTGGTCAAATACTACTGATGAGGAAGGCTATTGCAATTTACCACTATTATTCTGCACAACTACTTTGAGATTATAATATTTTGGTGAATAAAATGTATTTTGTTTTTAAGAAACTTGCTTGGGTTTTGTAATTTATATTTTGCTGAACACTTTATGTTCCTTATGAAATTATGTTACAAATTACCATTTCTTGATCTGGAGACTGCTAAAGCTGTAAACAATTTTTGTCTGTTTCAGGTATTGGCATTAATAAAGTTGATATTTAATTTAAATGGGTTAAACTGGAGTTTTCCTGATGTTGCTATATTTGGAAAAATATTTGACATGGCCACATATAGATAAAGACACTTCCCCATCTTTCTCATGCTAGAGTAAGGAGATACTCAAACAGATAATTGCAGTTTCTTACTTGTATTAGTCTGTTGTAATTTTCTCCAAGCATCACAGAAGTGACCACTACTGAGGGAGGGTTTGGCCCTTTCCTTTGGGGCAAGGAATTTGTGCCTTCACTTTTGAAAGACAGCAGAAACTGCAGACTTCAGCCTCTGGTTCCTTCGCTGGCTTTCCTACCTGCTCCACCCATTTCCCCTGCAGAAGTTCCAGATCTTTTCCTCCCCATTGTGAAAACTTTAGTGCTTCTCTGTTTTGCACATTTCCTTTTGCTAACCCTTCACTTGGCAAATCCTAAAACATTTTGATATGTCATGTGTCCATTTATAAGCAGAAAGTATGAATCTCCTCTCCTCACTTTGTCAAAATGTGCTTTGATGGTCCACCAAATTTCCTGTATAATTATAGCCCAACATCTCATAATATTAACCTTGTAAGTGTAAGCTGAATAATATATAAGGTATAACTCCTGTCAGGACATTTCAAAGAATATGCCATATCTTATTAATGATATTAAGCAAAAACGCTTCCAGGCATTTCAGAATTTGTCAGCAGAAACTTGTTTTTATTTATTCAAAATTTAAACAGAAACTTCTATGCTAAGTTTTTATATGAGCTATAAACCCAGTCTTGCAGTTACTAATGAGGTTGCATTTGTTTTATCCCTGATGGCCTAGCCTAAATTTCAGTTATAAAAGATTCACTTAAATTTCATTTTTTTTTTTTGTCAGGTTAGCTCACCAATTTAGTGTGAAATATTTAACCGCACCTCTTCTTTAAATTGCTATGAAATGCCCTATATTTCTTTGATAATCTTTATGTGCTGTGCAGGACTGGCTATTTTGCCACAATCTTCTACCAACAGAATCACCTGATTATGGGACACAAAGAGGATTCCATGAGGGAAAAGCTTTGAGCAGCTGGCCACTACAATAGATCCCTCTCACTGTAATATCTGGCCTCTTGAACAGGTTGTGCCTTGGAGGCATTGACTTCAAGAGCAGAGCAACATTTGGGATCAATCTATCCCTACCTACATTGATATCTTTAAGATGGATCACACACCTCCACAGCTGCATGTACTTACATCAACTTTCAAGGTTTTGTCTGAATATGTCTATCCACAATGGTCCAGGCTCATAGTTTTTTTCAGTCATGTCATATTTTTCATCAATTGCCAATCCTGACTCCATATCAACATATATGACATTTTCTAAATTTTAGCTAGCTATTTAAATTAGAAAAACATTGCCCTTCTTTTTCAACTATCTATTAGAGGAGCTTTTGTCATGAGACAATTTGAGAATATTTTTAGAAAGTTCATTTTATCAGTCAGTTCTCTATTTATAAGTGTTCATAGAATCATTGAAAGGTTTGAGATGAATGCAACATTAAAGATCATCAATTTCCAACCCTCTGCCAAGGACAGGAACACTTTCCACTAGACCAGGTGACTCAAAGCCCCATCCAACCTGGCCTTCCAGGATTGTTCTCCTGATAGCTTGTTCAGGGTAGTGAGATTCCTGTTCACACTCCTCTCTGTCCTCATGATATTTAACTCCACTGTTTCATAGTCAATGCACTCACAACCAACCTGCAGGTTTACATTCCTGTGTCGGCTTTGCATGGCCTGGTTTTTGGTAGCAGGGGCTCCACAGAGGTGACTTCTTTGAGAAGCTGCAGAAGCTTCTACCATGGCTGGCAGAGCCCATCTCGGATGACTCTGAAGATGGACATGCTGCTGGCCAAAGTCAGCCAATTAGAGATGTTGATAACATCTCTATGATACCATATTTAGGAAGAAAATGTAAAAAAAATTGGGGCATCTGCATTTTTTTTTCATGCCAGAAAAGAGGAGAAGGTGAGAACATGTGATGGAAGACAACATGGAGACACTAAGGTCAGTGGAGAAGGAGATGGAGCTGCTCCAGGCGTTGGAGCTGAGATTCCTCTGCAGGCTGTGGTGAAGACCACGGTGAAGCAGCTGTGCCCCTGCAGCCCATGGGTGCACAGGGAGTGCAGAGATCCACCTGCAGCCCATGGGGGAGCTGCCCATGCTGGGGCGGGTGGATGCCTGGAGGAGGCTGTGACCCAGTGAGAGACCCAGTGGAGAGAGGGCCCTTGCTTCCAGGCTGGAGCAGCCTGTCCTTGGAGTAATGTACCCTGTAGGAAAGAGTGACCCATGCCACAGCAGCTTTGGGAGGAGTATCTGCCCAGAGGAGGAACTCATGTTGCAGCAGTTTTAGAACTGCTGCTCGTGCGAGTGGACCCACACCAGTGAAGTCCATGGAGAGCTGTCTCCTATTGGAGGGACCCCATGTCCTCACAGGGGAAGGACTCCTCTCCTGGAGGAGCAGAAGATCAAAACCCCCACGCCCTGTCTCCCTGTGCTGTTGTAGGGAAAGAGGGAGGGGTAAAAAGGAGGGGGGTAAAAAGGCGTTTTAAGGGCTTATTTTATGTCTCATTATCCTACTCTGGCCCTGTTACTAATAAATTCACCCTGTACCTCTAATCTGAGCCTGTTTTGCCCCTGGAGTGTTTTCTCCTAGTCCTTATCTCACCTCATGAACCCTTTGTTAAATTTTTCTCTCCTCAATCCAGTTGTCCCAGGGGAGGGTGAATGAGTGGCTTTTGTGGGTGTCTGGTGTTGGGCCAGTGTCAAACCACGACAATGCCCCACCAGTTCCTGCTCCTTGTGACTACAAGGTCCAGAACAACACATCTGCATTTTCATTGATTCCTCTGAAGGCTGGCCATGGTTCTCCATGAAACAGCTATACTGATCCCTCCCCATTATTTTTATCCCAATATCAACTAATGGTATTCTTCATCATCATTTTTTTACAAATTTCTCTGGTACAGCATGCGGATTTGATGGAATGTTCCTTTTCCTAAATTTTGCAATAACTCATTTGGGTCTTTTTTTTAAACAATGTGTTTGCTCATTTTTTGTGGTGATAGCTGATAGAACATATCCTGATTTCATAGATTTTAATGGAATTAAATGTGATTATTTTGCAAATTTTAATATCATAAGACAGCTGTTTGTTCCTCTTCCTTCTAAGGTCTTGTTCTAAATCCTCTTCTACTGACACTGCACAAAATCTTTTCCAATCCACATCCTATAATAAATGCTGCAGCATTGGAATTCCTAAATCTCCTTCAAACTAATCAGTGAAGCAAAGAATTCTCTTAACTTTAAGGTAAAAAAATTCATTAGCCAAATATAGTTTCCATATTCTTTGGCAAGCTTTTTGACTTCAATGGGTTAAAAAGGATTTCATCATTAGTCTTTCTGGTTTACCAAGTTTATATAATCCTTATTGCCTGTAAACTGTGATGTTACCACTTTAGCACTTGGAAGTAATTCGCTGTTTTTGCTTTGTGCTTTAATTTAACAATTTTTTCAAGGAGATCCTTTTTTCAGAGATCACCATTATTCCATGTGTCTTCTTAATTTTATTTCGCTGATGCATATTGAATTTGATTATGCGCTCTTCAAGGTCTTCATAAATGATTTAGGCACAGGAGTGAAAGTATAATGCTTGCTGATGATACTAAATTGGGAGGAGCTGTTGAGTTTCTCAAAGGTAATGAGACCCTGCAAAAACACCTCAAAAAATTAAAGGGCTGGGTAATTACTAATCATTTGAACTTTTAACAAATCACAAGGGGCAGGCACCACCCTCTTCTCTGTGGTTACCAACATTAGGACCCATGGACATGTCATGAAGATGTGTCAGGAGAAGTTTAGACTGGATATCAGGAAAAGTTTCTTCACCCAGAAATCGGTTGGACACTGGAACAGGCTCCCCAGAGAAGTGGTCACAGCAGCAAGACTGACAGAGTTCAAATTTTGGGCAATGGTCTCGGGTACATGGTGGGATTCTTGGCGTGGCTTGGAGATTCTTGTGCAGGGCCAGGACTCAAACTAAATGACCCTTGTGAGAACTTTCCAGCTCAGGATATTATAGGATTCTATTACTTCATGTATTTGGAGCAGTTCTAGAACAGTTCTTCATTTGTAACATTGTGAGGTGAGCCGTGTAGGTTGATCAAAACTGGTGGACTAAGTCAAAAACAACTTCTTCCATTTATGTTCACCATTTCTTTACTAGACTGTGGTAATTTCTCTAATATGATAATTGGGACATTCTACTACTTCTGTGGCGATGGCTTCATAATTTTTTTTTTGTCTCACTGTAAATTGTTTCTGACAAGTATTTGCTGCCTTCAACATATGCATATCTTATAAACTTCCCATCCTATTCTGTGCAGTAAACTCAGTGCTAGCCCTGCCTTTGATTTTGCTCTCTTTTTGCTTGTTGTACTTGCATTTCTTTGTCTCTCCTGATTCCTAGTTATTTTTTAATTAAAAACAAGTTGAATGAAAGAAGGCACAGGTCTATATGTGCTTCTTTTGTCTTCTCTTTGTAAGGAAAACACACCACTTTTCTTCTGGGATTCCCTTTATATGAAGATAAATAATTAGTAAAATATGCATAAAATTTCGAGTTTGCTATTTCAAATGTAAGTTAATGTCTTTGAATTACACAGTTACATTGTCCTATAGGTATTATCCTATTAAGGACTTTTTGCTGGCAGTTAACATGCCTCAGAATGTAGCCAAGGCCATCTTACTCAGAAAAATTTCTGAACTTTTTCACTGTTTGCTGAGTGACAAATTTCATACTCTGTTGACTCAGAGATGCAATACATTATTTTTAACCCCTAAGTATTTAAGAATATAAAAGCAATCTCAGAGTACAACTATTTTTATGTTAAACAAAGATTCTCATCCTCATGCAAAAGATTTGTGTTTAATTCTAAATTTTCATTTTTCCTGATTTTTTTGAAGGAGCCAACCATCAACAAAGCTTATGTAGTTTTTTTCCTCTTTCTTTTCTTGGGGAAATAGTCCCTGTGATAACAGATGAAATGAAAACTCAATTCACTTTACTCTAATGAATAGCAAGAGCGTAAACAATCCTCTTTTATGTAAAGAAACATGAGATAGCAAGGAAAGTCACAATATTTTTGTGAAATATGTGAAAGTCATATATGTTTTAAAACATGGAAAGAACAATGAAGACAAAATTGAAATATTTCAAACTCAGGACTTATTTGTAAACAACATTCACTGACCCCATTATATATTTCACCCTTATTAGTACTGTTCTTCCACTGCAATATTAAAAAACCAGAAAGAGCTCCATACTCACTCGGTCATTCGACCAATTATTTTTTGTATACTTATGTCTAAAGCCATTCTGTGTTTCTATATTAACCTTGAGTTGCAGAGATTAGTGCCACAGCTTAACAACAGAGAAGATGATCTCTATTGTAAGTGGATTTTTTCACATACTTGTTCAAATAAGCTTAGATGCAGTATGAAGAGCAAGCTGTAAGTACATGACATTTTCCCAATAAGTGTTTTTCATTATATTGAACCATACCTAAAACTCCTGCCACGTCAAATTTTATAACTCTATTCCATGTGTCATTTAGGATTTGAATTCTGACAGCACCCCACTTTCCTGACAAGAACCATAACTTCTGTTACAAAATATATAATTTTTGCATACTGATCTATTTAACCATGCAAAGTACCAAATTTAAAATATATCATGTCAGAAAAAATCCTTTGAAACTTACATGTGCTGAGAAAAAGTCTTTCACTGACATCTGTGTCCTTGAACAAGAAGAGGTAGATTGGGTCAGATACGATCAGGTATTTGTTTTCACACCTGTAGACACTTTGCATTCAGTCCTTCAGATCACACTTGGAATTTTTAAAGTAAGAAGTCCTGCTATAAAGACCGACAAAACATTTAAAATTATTAAGACAGAAGTATATATAAATCACTTACCATCTGTATTTGTTTTGGTTCAGGGTAAATTTGGGAAAAAACTCTCGAAGGGGTTTTTTTAGAAAAGCAGATTTAATTGGCTTTTTTAAAATTGTTTGGGAGAAAATACTTTTTTGGAGAAATGGGGAAAAATTATTTATTAAACAATAAAACTTAAACAATAATAAAACTTTTTGTTGTTTTAAAAGAGATGACAAAGTCAGAAAAGTCTTTTTTCTGGGTTGTAGTTTGGTTTAGTTTTTTATTAGTTTTTTTGGCACTGGAAATGTCACAGCCCAGGCCCGGCCTGGTGGGCCACAGGTGCAAGCTGCCGGTGGTTTTTTGAGTGTTTAGTCTAGCGTAGGTTAAATAGGTTTAAAGAAAAGGGAAAAAACCCCTACAGTTTATGGAACTTCACTGCTTTGGTTAGTTAAACATAACTAAAATAAAGGAGAACTCTGTTTTGTTGTCTGTTTATTTGCAGACGACAACAGTTTAGGAGTAGGAATGTGGAGGAGTGAGTGTAGTGTTTGAAAACAAATTGCATGCTTTGTTTTCTCTTTTACTTTTTGGAACAAGTTTTAAACGTGTGAAACATTGTTTAGTATAAACAGAATAGATGATTGGCGATAAAAGCATTATATAGGTAATACAGGATATTTTATTTTTTATTTGTATATTGTTAGTTTACTACTAAAACTAATATATATTTTAACTCTACAAACATATACACTATACATTTAATATGCAGCTGTATACAGATAATGGTAGTAATATTCAGTAAACAGTGATATTTATACATAGTTTTTACTTAACAATTAAATTTTTTTTGAGGTATACATTGTGGGGTTTTTTTTTAATTATTTACTATGTGTAACTTGGTCTTTGAGTAAAGACAGCTTTACAAATGGGTTTGTTTGTATTTGAGGCAGAATTGATTTAAACTGTTTTTTTAACAAACTTTTGACATGCACTGCTGGGACTGTATTTTTATGTATTGTATGGAAAGGCTTAGATTGGGAAGGATTTTTTTAAGGGGATTGAAAATATCATTATCAGCATTATATATGGGAGTTTGGTTGTGGGCTATTGGAGCTGGGATTTTTGGTGGAACTTTTTTTCAATTTTTTTTTTTTCAATTTACGCACTTGTGCTAGAGTAGTAGTAGATTTTTCATCCCATCTTGTCATGTTTTTTCTGAAATTATGCAGGAAGAACTATAGCTCAGTTTGTGGGGTGTACTTTCTCTTCTTGTTTGGGGAATGTTTGTGTTGGATATTAGAACTTTTGATTTGTATTGCTGAGATTTGGAGCAGGCTTTTTAAATCTTTTTTTTAAAGGATTTTCTTTTATTTTGTCTTCTAATTTTTGTCAACGCACTTTTACTGTAGCGATTTCAGCATGTGTTGGGCTATGTACAGCATTATATATGCTTGGAGCTTTTTCACTATATTAAGCACAGTTTCTCACTGTATTTAAGCACTGTCATCTCACTTCATTATTGCTAAAGCAGAAGTGTATTCTTGTGTCTTAACTTATATATGTTTTTGCTGCATCACGGATGTACATGGTACTAAGTTTGGATTTATAGTGTTTACGTTATTTAGTTGTTTTTTTTTAGAAAAATACTAAATACTAAAGACAATTTTTGTTATTGTTACTTTTCTTTAAGCATTGAACTTTTTGTTTTATGGTTTTTTTACTGAGTTTGTTGCATATAGAGAATGTTTGCGCACAGATATTTTTGTGTTACACTTTTTAGGACTGGCGTTTAGAGGTTGTGAGGGTTACTCCCCCTCATCATTTTTGGTTGATGATGGGATTATGTGATAGGGATTTTAAATGTTTCACTTTATGGTCATCTTAAACTGTAGTTTTGCTTGCAGATTTTAAAGATGGGCTAACTAATTATAGATTTATTAGGTTTTCTAGGGGCAGACATTTCTTTTTAGGCCATGAACGCCCTTTAGGGAACAGGACTCAACATTGGGGTTTGTGTTAGTTGCTTTAACTTTGGCTTTTGTACTAGTAATTGGTGTTGAGGGTCCTTCCCCCAGGTGATCATCATCGGTTACTGGCTGATTGGTTTTGCTTGTGTGCTTTTTTTCGTGGTGACTGCCAGTGGCTTAGGGTTAGGGTTTGGTTTAGCTACAACTTGAGTAGCTGGGCTGTTGGCTGCAGCCTGAGTGACTGAGGTAGCTGCTGATTTATGTCCCTGCCTCCCTGCCCCTATCTGCTGCCCTACAGTATCTAGCAGTGTGCAATAAGCATCGGCCAAGGCCCAGCTCATTGCAATGAGCTTTTTCTCTTCAGTGTCATCATGGCACTTCTCTTTCAGGTATTTCTCCACTTCAGCTGGGTTTTGAATTTGTTCACATGGAAAATCTTAGTTTACAGGGTCAGAAAATTCTTTCAGGGTTTGGCTCATATTTTCCTATTCTCTACACTACTCAGGATTTTCCACACCTGGGTCTACTTCTGGGTTAGGGGGTCTCATCAGCTCCTCTGGACATTTCAGCTCTCATTCTAGAGAAGTTGTAGACTATAAAAAGGAAGCTTACTAGATTAAATATCAGAAAGATGGGGTTTTTTAACATTTAGGGGAAACTGAACATTTTTAAAAAATGACATACCAGATTTAAAGGAGAAGAAGGAAAGGAAAGGCTGGAAAGCTTCATTTTCTGCTCCTCCTTTAAAAAACTGGGTGCATTTACTAATAAATCCCCAAAAAAATACTATTGGAACTGGGACGCAGGGTGGGACGAAGAAACTATAAACTCTACATATTTTGAACAGACTCTAGTATTTTTGTAAATGCCCTACTATTTTGTAAACGCTCAGCACAGTAGCTATTTTAATCTGTGCCCTTTTAATGTAAAAACTATATGTAAGGGACAATAATCTTAGTGACTAGAAAGGTATTAAAACTTCAAAAAGCTTAGAGACCAGAACTATATGAAGGTTTCTACCTCAAGAGACATTACAAATTTAAACAACATGGTTACTGACTGCTTTAACTTACTACAGAGCAAGGACAATTAACACGTAACTAATAAAAGTTTTTTCCACTTTCATAGTGACTGAGAAAGTCACTTTCTCGGCACCCTACACTGAGTGCAACTAGATGCAATTGTTTTGGTTCAGGGCAAATTTGGGCAAGAACTCCCAAAGGGGCTCCTCTAGAAAAGCAGATTCGATTGGCCCCTCCCCCAACCAGTTCAGAAGAAAATAAGCCTTTGAAGAAAAGTGGAAAAAACTGTTTATTAAACAATAAAACCTAAACAATATTAAACAATCAAACCCCTTGGCACTCTAAAAGAGATGACAAACTGAGAAAACCCCGTCCCCGCATTGCAGCTGACTCAGTCTCTGATCAGTCCCTCCGGTGCTGGAAATGTCGCAGGCCAGGCCTGGCCTGGTGGCCCACAGCTGCAGCTGCCGGTGCTCCCCTGGGTGTTCAGTCCAGAGCAGGTTTAAACAGAATTAAAGAAAAAGGGAAAAAACCCTACAGTTTAGGGAACTTTGGCTCAGCTAGCAAAAACTAGCTAAAACAAAGGAAAGCTCTGTCCCACTGTCTGTCCATCCGCAAACACAGTCCAAGAGCAGGAATGTGGAGGAGTGAGAGCAGTGCCTGAAAACAAACCGTGCACTTCTCCTCTCCCCACTTCACTCTCTGGAACAAGTCTTAAACGTGCAAAACGTATTATTCGCCATAAACAGAACAAGACAACTGGGGATAATAGCATCATATAGTCATCTTACCATTAACATGAATTTTGTCCTAATATCACTTATAACTGAGGTGCAAGTAAAAATTAGGAGCTTTCCTAGGATAAATGCACAACTATTTGACCAGGTGGATGGTCTCTTTCCTTAACTTGGAAAAGGTACTTTCATTGCAATATAAGGACATCTTGATGAGAAGCTGTTTCAAGGTAACTATCACAGTATGGTTATATTAATACGATTGTACATATTTCTGTGTGGAAACAGTTCCTAAGGCACTTTCTTATTATAAATGAAATTTCATAGAATAATTGTTCCTTTTATATTTTTGGGGTTTTTTCTTTCTAAAGATGTACAAAATATCGCTTTATGTGATATATAAAACCTTAAGGCCTGGGAAATTATATCAGTATGATTAAAATAGTCCAGGATGTACTATTTCACACATGTATCAGTCCAAACAAAATATATCACCTAGGCAAGTGACTTGGTATGATTCAGAAGGTTAAACACATGTAGATTTATTAATGACAAAAAAATTTACATTTATTTTAAATACACTTTAAATAAAATGAGTGAGGACTAATAAACCTCAGATTTTAAGTAAATCGAGTACTGGAAAAAAAAGCTTAATTCTATGTCTTTCTACTGCAATAAACTTATTTCTGCTGTGAAGTTTCTAGTACGTATTTAAGTCAAGATATTTGACTACACCTGCAAATTTTTTCGATTCAACATAATCTGACATATTGATTTGTAGATTTGTGCATGTTATATAATTACCATGCTACATCTCCTCACCTGTGAATCACTAAAGAAATTTACCCAGGGATATTAAAAAAGTAGTTAATGGCGAAATATTTTAACAACAGATATGAAATTTCAAAAAAATCAGTACTTTTTCCAGTTATCCCTCTGTGTATTCTTAATTGCATAGAAGTTAAACAGTTTTATGATGAAAACTAACAAAGAATTCTGAAGTTCGTGATGTTATTCTAGTTGTTTGTAGCAGAATCACAAGTGTAAATGCAGCTTTTCTGCATTTGTTATTATTTGTTATTAATGCAGAATATAAAACTCACGTGATTTTCCAAGAGGAAGAACTATGTTCATTCATGTGGGAAAATAGAAAGCCATTGCAAAACAATCTATTTTGCATTTCCAGTTACATAGGAACTAAAAGACTCTTTCTGTTTTTTCTTTTTCTTTCTTTTTTTCATTGGCAACAGATTATAATAATATTATAATTTCATTTTATGATAGACCCAGCAGTTTCTCTCCCTAATAGTCATCTTATGCTTTCAGTATCACTGTAATGATTGCAAGACATTAATGCCTCCTGCAGTGTTTAAAGTGGCTTCAGTGTATAACATAACACATTTTCATAAGCAAATGACACTTTCTTCTTTTTTCTGTTCTCCAAAATAATTTCAAACGCATATTACAAGTTCAAGTAAATGTGTCAACTAGTAAAAAGATATTGTAAAAAGATATTGTAATTTTTTTAGATTCTTTTGTTAAAATTTTGTTGCATCTCATTGCAGTGTTTAAAGAAACTAATAAAATGTAATAAGATGTAAAAGAGCATATGAGAAAATTTCAGATATTGAAGTCGTCTAAATTTTTTAAAGTAATGTTTGTTTTCCACTTTATAAGAGGGCTTTGTGTTTCTAATCTTGAGATTCTGTTTTATCAAAATCCCAATACTTTTCTTGATAGAATGTTTGTAAATCACTAAAGTAATGTCTAAATTATGGTTTATTTCTGAATTCTGGTTGTGTCTAATCATGACAATAGAGGAAACAGTTAAGTTTCCCCAGGCTGATAGCTGCTCAGTTCTTTCAAACTAGGAAAACAATAATAAGGTGCAAATGACCCATTTGTAAGCATCCACTTTCTCTAGGGAGCTGCTATCTGCTGCTGGTGCAAGATTATGAAATCCTTCATCAGTTCCTGGGAGCCCATATTCTATGGATTTCAATGAAAAACAGAAGAGAAAAATATGAAGTTCTCACAATCTGATATTTTAGACAAGTGCCAGTTTAGGGGGGAATTCTACTGCAAATGATAGTTGAATTTGTAAGTCAGACTACTAATGTTTCATGACATATCTAAAAAGAAAGAAAATCTAGTGTTCTCTTTGTCTTGAAATCCAATGTAGGCAAGTTTCATCCAAAGAATCTTTCTGAAATTAGGAAAGGGGGAGAGAAAGGGGAAGAAGGAAAGGGAGGGAAAGGGGAAGACCTAATATGGTGTGTACTGTTATGATGCCTAAGGCAAAGCCCTTGCAGTGGGATGATTGACACAGGGGCAGACATCACCATAATTTCTGCCAACACATGGCCTCCATCATGTGCTACTACACCTGCAGGATCTGCCATCACTGGCCTTGCAGGAACCACACAGAACTGCTTGAGGAGCAATCCTGTGTTGGTGAAAAATCCTGAGGGCCAAACAGCTACAGTCCAGCCATACATCACTACTGCACCACTGAACCTGTGGTGGGGATGTTTTGTCTTCATGAGGCATTCAGGTGGGCATGGATTTTTGACAGAGGCCACTGTGTTAAAGGGCATAAGGTGTCCCCACATCAGCTCTGAAATGGCTTACAACACAGCCTGTGTGGATACCACGGTGGCCCCTTGAGAAAGAGAAGCTAGACCTAAAATAATTTTAGACACCCTAAAATCTTTAGTAAAAGAACAGCTAGCTCAAGGACACACAAAGCCATCTGTGAGCCCTTGGAACTCCCCTGTATTTGTTGTAAAAAAGAAGTCTGGTAAATGGAGGTTGCTCCATGACCTAAGAAAAATCAGTTCGGTGATAGAGGGCGTGGGGGCTTTGCAAACTGGTATTGTAGGGCGTTCTCCTACAATGATATCTGCCTCCTGGGACATCCTGTTTGTGGACCTGAAGGATATTTCTTTTCCACTATTCCACTATTCCAGATGATACCCCAAAGTTTGCTTTTACAGTGCCTTCAATTAATAATACTACACCAGTGCAGCGTTATCAATAGCAAGTTCTTCCCCAGGGCACAAGAAAGAGTCCCATAATCTGTCAATGATACATTGCACAAGCACTCTCATCAGTGAGACAACAGTTTCCAGGGGCATACTACATTACTACAGGGATGGCATTTTAATTGCAACCCAAACAAAAAAGGAACTTTCACAGATTCAGCCAAACTTGTTGCAAGCAAAAACATTTGGGCTGCAGGTAACATCAGAGAACGTGCAGCAGCAAGCACCCTGGAAATATTTGGGATTCAAAATAATGAACCAAATGGTACAGCCAAAAGCAATTCCATTTTCAACCAAATCCAGACTCTAAATGATACACAGAAACTTTTACTATCAACTGGGTCAGATCATATTTAGGATTAACCAATTCACAATTAGAACCCTTATTTGACCTCTTAAAAGGCGATCCTCAATTAACTTCCCCCAGAAAATAAACTTCAGAGGCAAAAGCTGCTCTCAAAACAGTAGAGCAGGCTATTACAAACAAGTACACTGGATATGCCCATAAGTGTGTATCAATGTGTTCATTTTCATTGTTAATTCTCATCCTACTGGTATTATTGGACAGTGTGACACACACTGGCCTTATCCTTTGGACGTTCTAGAGTGGGTGTTTTTACCTCACCAACCAAAAAAGACAGCGCCTTTAAGCTAATTGCACGGTTAACCATCAAATGTCATCAAAGGTGA